>NC_064420.1:52550000-52557500 GCF_023375975.1 Astyanax mexicanus
AGTCCTACTGCAACCAAGTCCTACCGCAACCGAGTCCTACCACTAACGATTCCTACCACAAACGATTCCTACCGCAACCGAGTCCTACCACAACCAAGTCCTACAGCAACCGAGTCCTACCAATTCAATTCAATTCAATTTTATTTATATAGCGCTTTTTACAACAAAGGTCGTCACAAAGCCGCTTTACAGGAAAAACAGGTCCACGCCTCTTATGAGCAGCACCACAGAGATGCTGATTTTATGGTGACACAGTGGCAAAAACTCCCTTTAAGAGGAAGAAACCTTGGAAGGAACCAAGACTCAGTCCGAGGAACCCATCCTACTCGGGTCGACCCGCTCAGTACAAACAAACAACAAACAAATAACAGAACAAAACAGTACAGAGAATTAATGTGAACTATGGCTAATATAACAGGTACTAATTTATGAATATAAGAATGTGATGGGCACAAACTATAGAGCTATGGCTAATACAGAAACAGATACTGAGTGTGTTAATGGTAATCAGTGCAGGGCTGCAGAGCCGCAGAACAACACAGCGGGCAGTGGAGAGCCAGGCTGGAACATCAGGAACAGCATCTCCATACATGTAAAAGAGATAGATAGAGAAAACAGAAAGGAAAGAAAGAGAAACAAAAAGCAGAAGTTAGAAGGGCTGTGTGATAATTCTGATGAGTAGAAGGACAGGGCTGATTCCTGAAAGCTGGAACCACAGACGGACACATCCAGGAAGACCGGCCGGCCAGGCGTCTCAGCACACGTGAGAAAGATAGAGAGAGAGAACAGAGAGGGGAGGGAAGAGAAAGGGGTTAGAATGGTTTTATAAAACTCTGCTGGAGTGGGATGGGCACTGGTAGCAGCAGCTCAGGACATGGGGAGAGAAAGAGAAAGCAGATGATTAGGACAGGGTTTATATTTGCTGGATAAGCTGTAAGAGGAAGAAAATTGTAATGAGACATTACTCAAAAGCTTGAGCAAATAGAAATGTTTTGAGTCTAGATTTAAAGATTGAGAGTGTGTCTGAGTCCCGTATATTAATAGGGAGGCTATTCCAAAGTTGGGGAGCTTTATAAAAGAACGCTCTTCCTCCTGCATAGTTTTTTCTAATACGCGGGACTAATAACAGGCCAGCGTCTTGGGAGCGGAGTGAACGCGGCGGATTGTAAGGAGTAAGGAGTTCCTGTAGATAATGCGGGGCCAGACCATTGAGGGATTTATACGTCAGGAGAAGTATTTTATAATCTATACGAAATCTAACAGGTAGCCAATGTAGGGATGAAAGAATAGGTGTAATGTGATCGAACTTTCTAGCTCTGGTAAGCACTCTTGCGGCTGCATTCTGAACTAGCTGGAGTTTATGGAGTAATTTATGTGGACTTCCAGCCAACAACGCGTTGCAGTAGTCCAGCCTGGAGGTTATGAATGCATGTACCAGCTTCTCAGCATCTTCCAGAGAGAGTATACTGCGGATTTTAGCTATATTTCTTAAGTGGAAGAATGCAATTTTGACTATGCTACATACATGAGCATCAAACGAAAGAATTGGGTCAAAGATGACCCCAAGGTTTCTCACAGTTTTACCAGGTATAATTAAGTGACCGTCTATGTCTACAGTATTAACATTTATGTTTTTATCAATATTAGGACCTAATAGAAGGACCTCAGTTTTATCAGAATTAAGTAAGCGAAAGTTGTGTGTCATCCAATTTTTAATGTCTTTAATACAGTCTGTTATTTGATTTAGACAGAGCTCCTCGTTGGGTTTAGCAGATATGTAAAGTTGCGTGTCATCAGCATAGCAGTGAAAGTTAATACCATGCCTACGGATAATTTTACCCAGTGGTAGCATATAAAGTGTAAAGAGTAATGGACCCAGTATTGATCCTTGAGGGACACCATATTTTACTCTAGACTGATAAGAGCATTCGTTATTTAAGTAAACACACTGGAATCGATCTCTCAGATAAGATCTGAACCAGGTGAGGGCTGATCCTTTAATTCCTATAAGATTTTCTAACCTATCAAGTAGAATAGCGTGATCTATGGTGTCAAAGGCAGCACTCAGATCTAGCAGTACAAGGATGGCATTACTGCCCCTATCAAGAGCTGAAAGTAAATCATTAGTTACTCTAAGTAGAGCTGTTTCAGTACTATGGTTTTGTCTAAATCCAGATTGAAAAACCTCATGCATACTATTACTTTGTAGATACAAGCGCAGCTGGTTAAACACAATTTTTTCTAGGATTTTGGCTATAAAGGGAAGATTAGAAATTGGTCTATAATTAGCAAGCTCGCGGGGGTCCAGATTTGGCTTTTTGATAATGGGCTTAATGACCGCCAATTTAAGAGAATTGGGTACGTAGCCCATGCTAAGGGATGAATTTACTATTTCTAGTAATGATTTTCCCACCTTTGGCAGTGCCTGTTTCAATAATTGTGTGGGTACTGGATCTAATATACATGATGTTGATTTTGATGAGTTAATTACACTAAGTAAATCTTTTTCTGTAACCGGGCTGAAACACTCTAGGTGTGTCTCAGAGCTGGAGCAGCATTCATTAATATCTATAAGTAAATTTTGGGGGTGATACTGAATTTTTTGTCTAATGCTATTAATTTTATCATCAAAGAACTTCATGAAATCATTACTATTAATGTCGACAGGGAGCTAGTTTGTTTTTGACTGCCGGTGAGTTTAGCCACAGTAGTGAAAAGGAATCTAGGATTGTCTCTGTTTTTCTCAATAAGCGATGAAATATACTGGGATTTTGTTTTAATTAGGGCTTTTTTGTAGTCTGTGAGACTATGCTGCCATGCTAGCCGGAAAAATTCTAGTTTTGTGTGTCGCCATTTACGTTCAAAGTTACAAGCGGTTTGTTTTAGTGTACGTGTGTGGTCATTATACCACGGTGCTAGCTTTTTATCCCTGATTTGTTTTATTTTTGTCGGCGCTACGCGGTCAAGGTTAGAGCGGAGCACAGTTTGTAGATTTTCTGTTTTGTGCTCGAGATCATGCTCATAGGACGGAAGGGAGATGGTTAAGTCGGGGAGTTTATTTACAAATTCATTAGCAATTGCGGTTGTTATTTTACGCTTGCTGATATAGCGGGGCGGGAGGAGGATATTTTGATTAAAAACTATTTCAAACATAATTAGATAATGATCGGATATTGAGTCATGTTGAGAAAGAGTAACTATATTCTCAGCCTCAATACCCAGTGTCAAAACTAAGTCTAATGTATGACTACATCGGTGAGTGGGGCCAATTACATTTTGTTTAAAGCCTAGAGCATCTAAAACTGATTTAAATGCAATTTTTAGTGGATCCTGGTCCTTTTCAAAGTGGATATTAAAGTCTTCAACAATTACGACCTTATCAGAAAGAAGAGTTACTGCTGCTAGAAAGTCAGCAAATTCACTAATAAAATTTGAGTTTGGTCCAGGAGGACGATACAGTGTTATAAGCAGAAACGAATGCTGCGTTTTGGAAGCAGGAGACGGGCCTGCTACTTTAAGACTAAGAACTTCAAACGACTTAGCATCCATGCAGCATCCATACATGCAGGATGACGGTGCCGGGGTCCCCGCAATGCCGAAGCACCGTAGGAAGCCGCCGGGCGACGTCCAGGACCCGAGCTCCTGGAAAACACGACACTGCAGCATTACACTTAGCGTTAGACACCTTTAAATGCCTAACAATGGAATCTCCGACAATGAGGGTACTGCCCTTATCTGTTTTCCTCGGGGCTGGGGGAGGTGAAGGAGGCGACGGCGACGAGCTGAGGACCTCAAACCGGTTTGCGGATGCAAAATCCGGCTGAGAAGGTAGGGGGGAAACCCGCTTTCCTCGGCCGCGCTGCCGCTCCCAGGCCCCTCCCGGAGCGGGGGTGAAGCAAACGACCGCCGGGGTCCGCCGCGCCGGCATCACCGGGTTGGAGACGGCCGCGAAGGCGGCGTCGCGGGATTCCTCCAGCCTCGTCCTCTGCCTGTGGAGCTCCGACTGCCTCTCGAGCAGGCGGTGGATCTGCTGATCCAGACGGACGAGCTCCTCGCTGAGTGTCAGGAGAGCACGATCCTCCGCACACGCCATTACCTCGAAGTAAGCACAAAACACACAAAAAAAACGGCAAAAATCGATAAATAACACAAAAATAATGGCTACCTGAGGGATTTTATAAGTTTAGGAGGGTTATAAGACGGTTAAAAGTTAATAAGTAGTAGAAAACGTAAACAAATAGCTAAAACAGAGAGGAGCTAACAAACAGCAAGCAGGTTCGCAGGCCGGAAGTTGCGTCACTCACCGCGTCACTCACCACAAACGATTCCGACGCAAACGATTCTTACCGCAAATGATTCCTACCGCAACCTGGTCCTACTGAAACCAAGTCCCACCCCAACCGAGTCACACTGTAACCAAGTCCCACCGCAACCAAGTCCTACCTCAAACGATTCCTACCGCAACCGAGTCACACCGCAACCAAGTCCTACCCCAACCGAGTCACACTGTAACCAAGTCCCACCGCAACAGAGTCCCACATCAACTGAGCCCTACAGCAACCGATTCCTTCTTCAACAAAGTCCCACCACAAAGACCACTGCAGAGTCCCACCTCAAATGCGTTCTACTGCAACTATGTAACACAATAACAGAGTCTCATTACAACTGAATCCCACAGCAAACAGGCTAAACCCCAACTAAGTCCCACCACAACCATGTACCACCATAGCAGAGTCTCATTGCAACCAGGTTCCACCACAACCTAGTCCCTTACCCTAATCCCCTAAAGCCAATCATCACAAACCCATAAAAAACCCTTTGCCTTGCCAACAGTGAGCCCACAGTATTCATCTTCAGGTTTAGTGGAGCACACCTCCCTGTAAAATAAAAAAAGCTTAATGTTAATGAATAAGATCCTACTGGTGAGAGGGGCACTAATATGTTAGCTAGGTAGCTAAGCTACATTAAGCTAATCATCTGGACAGGGTTCTAGCAGACAAAGCTAGTTTTTTTCTGAGCTGTGTACAAGTTGTGTTTAGTCGGCATTACTATGCCTGAAAATTCTGTGACCTGTAAAAATGATACAAATAAATATTAAATATTTACAATTGTTTTTTAAATACCATTTGATTGTTTTGATAAACAGGCCAAAATCACTACAGCCAGAAGTTTGGGAGATATTGCCTCGGACCTGACGGAGAACAGCGCCTCAAAAACCAACGTTGCCTCAAAACTCAACGTTGCCATAAAGAACCAACTGATCATGGCCAGTAACGGCAGCCTGGTCTCTAACGGTCAGTCTGGAATCATCTGGTTAAATTCTCATGAACAATCTGTAATTAAAGGGTTAATCAGACAGAACAGTGAGCACTGGTGATACAGTCCGATTAATAATTAGTTTAATATTTACATGATTAAGCTTTTACAGTTTTGTCTTGGAATTATTTTATTTTTTAGAATATTAGGTGTAAAATTCTGATGTTTGAATATTTGAGTACCTGTTTCTATAAACTGTGTAAAATGTTCTGTAAGTTTTGTTTGATTCTGATTCTGTTCAGGTTCTGCAGACTCTGAGTTTAATGATGAGCAGAAGAAAGAGAAGCTGGCAGATCTAAGGAGGAAAGAACAGGAGATCCAGGACATCCTGAACCGGAGAATCGAAGAGCTGAAGAACATCTGCCTGCGGGAGGCGGTGAGAAAATCTTTACTGATCAAATCAGACCCAGTGATCAGATACATGCTAATCAGATATTCATGGCAGTTAGATACACAGTAATCGGACACAAGGCGATCGGATACACAGTACTAGAAACGTCTACACACTCCATAGAGAGAAAATAACCTGAAAACATCCACTTTAATTTGTCCACCTATTTACATTTATATGTGTCTGATTAATTTACACCAGAACTCTTGAAGCACTCTGGTTCAGGCTGATATACAATATATATGTATACAATGATCTATAGTGATTTATCAGGATCTGAAGTGATCTATAGTGATCTACAATTATCTACAATTATCTACAGTGATCCAAAGTGATCTACTGAGATCTAAAGTAATTTATTAGGATCTGAAGGGATCTACAGTAATCCACAGTGAGAGAACTACAGTTATCTATAGTGATTTAAAGTGTTTTTGTTATTTATTCTGAGTATAGTGATCTGCAGTGATCTGCAGTGCTATACAGTGATCTGCAGTGATATACAGTGATCTGCAGTGATATATAGTGATCTGCAGTGATATATAGTGATCTGCAGTGATATACAGTGATCTGCAGTGATATATAGTGATCTGCAGTGATATATAGTGATCTGCAGTGATATATAGTGATCTGCAGTGATATACAGTGATCTGCAGTGATATACAGTGATCTGCAGTGATATACAGTGATCTGCAGTGATATATAGTGATCTACAGTGATCTACAGTGATATACAGTGATCTGCAGTGATCTGCAGTGATATATAGTGACCTGCAGTGATACATAGTGATCTGCAGTGATATATAGTGATCTGCAGTGATATACCGTGATCTACAGTGATATACAGTGATCTGCAGTGATATACAGTGATCTGCAGTGATATACAGTGATCTGCAGTGATATACAGTGATCTGCAGTGATCTGCAGTGATCTGCAGTGATCTGCAGTGATATATAGTGATCTACAGTGATCTACAGTGATATACAGTGATCTGCAGTGATCTGCAGTGATATATAGTGACCTGCAGTGATACATAGTGATCTGCAGTGATATATAGTGATCTGCAGTGATATACCGTGATCTACAGTGATATACAGTGATCTGCAGTGATATACAGTGATCTGCAGTGATATACAGTGATCTGCAGTGATATACAGTGATATATAGTGATCTGCAGTGATATATAAAGATCTACAGTGATATATAGTGATCTACAGTGATATACAGTGATCTGCAGTGATATACAGTGATTTGCAGTGATATACAGTGATATACAGTGATCTGCAGTGATATACAGTGATCTACAGTGATATATAGTGATCTGCAGTGATATACAGTGATCTGCAGTGATATACAGTGATCTGCAGTGATATATAGTGATCTGCAGTGATATATAGTGATCAGCAGTGATATATAGTGATCTGCAGTGATATATAGTGATCTGCAGTGATATATAGTGATCTGCAGTGATATATAGTGATCTGCAGTGATATACAGTGATCTGCAGTGATATATAGTGATCTGCAGTGATATATAGTGATCAGCAGTGATATATAGTGATCAGCAGTGATATATAGTGATCTGCAGTGATATATAGTGATCTACAGTGATATATAGTGATCTGCAGTGATATATAGTGATCTGCAGTGATATACAGTGATCTGCAGTGATATATAGTGATCTGCAGTGATATATAGTGATCTACAGTGATATATAGTGATCTGCAGTGACATACAGTGATCTGCAGTGATATATAGTGATCTGCAGTGATATACAGTGATCTGCAGTGACATACAG
>NC_064420.1:52565000-52600000 GCF_023375975.1 Astyanax mexicanus
CAGCACACCCTACCCCTTTATCTCAACAACAAGAATCATCACACCGTACCTTTCTATCCCAGCAACAAGAATCATCACACTTTACCCCTCTATGCCAACAACAAGAACCACCACACTCTACCCCTCTATCCCAACAACAAGAATCATCACACCCTACCCCTCTATCCCAACAACAAGAATCACCACACCCTACCCCTCTATCCCAACAACAAGAATAATCACACCCTACCCCTCTATCCCAACAACAAGAATCACCACACCCTACCCCTCTATCCCAACAAAAAGAATCACCACACTCTACCCCTCTATCCCAACAACAAGAATCATCACACTTTACCCCTCTATGCCAACAACAAGAACCACCACACTCTACCCCTCTATCCCAACAACAAGAATCATCACACCCTACCCCTCTATCCCAACAACAAGAATCACCACACCCTACCCCTCTATCCCAACAACAAGAATCATCACACCCTACCCCTCTATCCCAACAACAAGAATCACCACACCCTACCCCTCTATCCCAACAAGAATCACCACACCCTACCCTCTATCCCAACAACAAGAATCATCACACCCTACCCCTCTATCCCAACAACAAGAATCACCACGCCCTACCCCTCTATCCCAACAACAAGAATCATCACACCCTACCCCTCTATCCCAACAACAAGAATCATCACACCCTACCCCTCTATCCCAACAACAAGAATCACCACACCCTACCCCTCTATCCCAACAACAAGAATCATCACACCCTACCCCTCTATCCCAACAAGAATCACCACACCCTACCCTCTATCCCAACAACAAGAATCATCACACCCTACCCCTCTATCCCAACAACAAGAATCACCACACCCTACCCCTCTATCCCAACAACAAGAATCACCACACCCTACCCTCTATCCCAACAACAAGAATCACCACACCCTACCCTCTATCCCAACAACAAGAATCACCACACCCTACCCTCTATCCCAACAACAAGAATCACCACACCCTACCCTCTATCCCAACAACAAGAATCACCACACCCTACCCCTCTATCCCAACAACAAGAATCATCACACCCTACCCCTCTATCCCAACAAGAATCACCACACCCTACCCTCTATCCCAACAACAAGAATCATCACACCCTACCCCTCTATCCCAACAACAAGAATCACCACACCCTACCCCTCTATCACAACAAAAAGAATCATCACACCCTACCCCTCTATGACAACAACAAGAATCATCACACCCTAACCCTCTATCACAAAAACAAGAATCATCACACTCTACGCCTCTATCCCAACAACAAGAATCACCACACCCTACCCCTCTATCCCAACAACAAGAATCATCACACCCTACCCCTCTATCTCAACAAGAATCAGCACACCCTACCCCTTTATCTCAACAACAAGAATCATCACACCCTACCTTTCTATCCCAGCAACAAGACTTATCACACCCTACCCCTCTATCCCAAAAACAAGAATCATCACACTTTACCCCTCTATGCCAACAACAAGAACCACCACACTCTACCCCTCTATCCCAACAACAAGAATCATCACACCCTACCCCTTTATCCCAACAACAAGAATCACCACACCCTACCCCTCTATCCCAACAACAAGAATCATCACACCCTACCCCTCTATCCCAACAACAAGAATCACCACACCCTACCCCTCTATCCCAACAACAAGAATCATCACACTTTACCCCTCTATGCCAACAACAAGAACCACCACACTCTACCCCTCTATCCCAACAACAAGAATCATCACACCCTACCCCTCTATCCCAACAACAAGAATCACCACACCCTACCCCTCTATCCCAACAACAAGAATCATCACACCCTACCCCTCTATCCCAACAACAAGAATCACCACACCCTACCCCTCTATCCCAACAAAAAGAATCACCACACTCTACCCCTCTATCCCAACAACAAGAATCATCACACTTTACCCCTCTATGCCAACAACAAGAACCACCACACTCTACCCCTCTATCCCAACAACAAGAATCATCACACTTTACCCCTCTATGCCAACAACAAGAACCACCACACTCTACCCCTCTATCCCAACAACAAGAATCATCAC
Organism: Astyanax mexicanus; assembly: GCF_023375975.1. Lineage (NCBI taxonomy): Eukaryota > Metazoa > Chordata > Actinopteri > Characiformes > Acestrorhamphidae > Astyanax > Astyanax mexicanus. Next base: position 52,567,112 of record NC_064420.1, read on the forward strand.
ACCCTACCCCTCTATCCCAACAACAAGAATCACCACACCCTACCCCTCTATCCCAACAACAAGAATCATCACACCCTACCCCTCTATCCCAACAACAAGAATCACCACACCCTACCCCTCTATCCCAACAAGAATCACCACACCCTACCCTCTATCCCAACAACAAGAATCATCACACCCTACCCCTCTATCCCAACAACAAGAATCACCACACCCTACCCCTCTATCCCAACAACAAGAATCATCACACCCTACCCCTCTATCCCAACAACAAGAATCATCACACCCTACCCCTCTATCCCAACAACAAGAATCACCACACCCTACCCCTCTATCCCAACAACAAGAATCATCACACCCTACCCCTCTATCCCAACAAGAATCACCACACCCTACCCTCTATCCCAACAACAAGAATCATCACACCCTACCCCTCTATCCCAACAACAAGAATCACCACACCCTACCCCTCTATCCCAACAACAAGAATCATCACACCCTACCCCTCTATCCCAACAACAAGAATCACCACACCCTACCCCTCTATCCCAACAACAAGAATCATCACACCCTACCCCTCTATCCCAACAAGAATCACCACACCCTACCCTCTATCCCAACAACAAGAATCATCACACCCTACCCCTCTATCCCAACAACAAGAATCACCACACCCTACCCCTCTATCCCAACAACAAGAATCACCACACCCTACCCTCTATCCCAACAACAAGAATCACCACACCCTACCCTCTATCCCAACAACAAGAATCACCACACCCTACCCTCTATCCCAACAACAAGAATCACCACACCCTACCCTCTATCCCAACAACAAGAATCACCACACCCTACCCCTCTATCCCAACAACAAGAATCATCACACCCTACCCCTCTATCCCAACAAGAATCACCACACCCTACCCTCTATCCCAACAACAAGAATCATCACACCCTACCCCTCTATCCCAACAACAAGAATCACCACACCCTACCCCTCTATCACAACAAAAAGAATCATCACACCCTACCCCTCTATGACAACAACAAGAATCATCACACCCTAACCCTCTATCACAAAAACAAGAATCATCACACTCTACGCCTCTATCCCAACAACAAGAATCACCACACCCTACCCCTCTATCCCAACAACAAGAATCATCACACCCTACCCCTCTATCTCAACAAGAATCAGCACACCCTACCCCTTTATCTCAACAACAAGAATCATCACACCGTACCTTTCTATCCCAGCAACAAGAATCATCACACTTTACCCCTCTATGCCAACAACAAGAACCACCACACTCTACCCCTCTATCCCAACAACAAGAATCATCACACCCTACCCCTCTATCCCAACAACAAGAATCACCACACCCTACCCCTCTATCCCAACAACAAGAATAATCACACCCTACCCCTCTATCCCAACAACAAGAATCACCACACCCTACCCCTCTATCCCAACAAAAAGAATCACCACACTCTACCCCTCTATCCCAACAACAAGAATCATCACACTTTACCCCTCTATGCCAACAACAAGAACCACCACACTCTACCCCTCTATCCCAACAACAAGAATCATCACACCCTACCCCTCTATCCCAACAACAAGAATCACCACACCCTACCCCTCTATCCCAACAACAAGAATCATCACACCCTACCCCTCTATCCCAACAACAAGAATCACCACACCCTACCCCTCTATCCCAACAAGAATCACCACACCCTACCCTCTATCCCAACAACAAGAATCATCACACCCTACCCCTCTATCCCAACAACAAGAATCACCACGCCCTACCCCTCTATCCCAACAACAAGAATCATCACACCCTACCCCTCTATCCCAACAACAAGAATCATCACACCCTACCCCTCTATCCCAACAACAAGAATCACCACACCCTACCCCTCTATCCCAACAACAAGAATCATCACACCCTACCCCTGTATCCCAACAAGAATCACCACACCCTACCCTCTATCCCAACAACAAGAATCATCACACCCTACCCCTCTATCCCAACAACAAGAATCACCACACCCTACCCCTCTATCCCAACAACAAGAATCACCACACCCTACCCTCTATCCCAACAACAAGAATCACCACACCCTACCCTCTATCCCAACAACAAGAATCACCACACCCTACCCTCTATCCCAACAACAAGAATCACCACACCCTACCCTCTATCCCAACAACAAGAATCACCACACCCTACCCCTCTATCCCAACAACAAGAATCATCACACCCTACCCCTCTATCCCAACAAGAATCACCACACCCTACCCTCTATCCCAACAACAAGAATCATCACACCCTACCCCTCTATCCCAACAACAAGAATCACCACACCCTACCCCTCTATCACAACAAAAAGAATCATCACACCCTACCCCTCTATGACAACAACAAGAATCATCACACCCTAACCCTCTATCACAAAAACAAGAATCATCACACTCTACGCCTCTATCCCAACAACAAGAATCACCACACCCTACCCCTCTATCCCAACAACAAGAATCATCACACCCTACCCCTCTATCTCAACAAGAATCAGCACACCCTACCCCTTTATCTCAACAACAAGAATCATCACACCCTACCTTTCTATCCCAGCAACAAGACTTATCACACCCTACCCCTCTATCCCAAAAACAAGAATCATCACACTTTACCCCTCTATGCCAACAACAAGAACCACCACACTCTACCCCTCTATCCCAACAACAAGAATCATCACACCCTACCCCTTTATCCCAACAACAAGAATCACCACACCCTACCCCTCTATCCCAACAACAAGAATCATCACACCCTACCCCTCTATCCCAACAACAAGAATCACCACACCCTACCCCTCTATCCCAACAACAAGAATCATCACACTTTACCCCTCTATGCCAACAACAAGAACCACCACACTCTACCCCTCTATCCCAACAACAAGAATCATCACACCCTACCCCTCTATCCCAACAACAAGAATCACCACACCCTACCCCTCTATCCCAACAACAAGAATCATCACACCCTACCCCTCTATCCCAACAACAAGAATCACCACACCCTACCCCTCTATCCCAACAAAAAGAATCACCACACTCTACCCCTCTATCCCAACAACAAGAATCATCACACTTTACCCCTCTATGCCAACAACAAGAACCACCACACTCTACCCCTCTATCCCAACAACAAGAATCATCACACTTTACCCCTCTATGCCAACAACAAGAACCACCACACTCTACCCCTCTATCCCAACAACAAGAATCATCACACTTTACCCCTCTATGCCAACAACAAGAACCACCACACCCTACCCCTCTATCCCAACAACAAGAATCACCACACCCTACCCCTCTATCCCAACAACAAGAATCATCACACCCTACCCCTCTATCCCAACAACAAGAATCACCACACCCTACCCCTCTATCCCAACAAGAATCACCACACTTTACCACTCTATCCCAACAACAAGACTCACCACACCCTGCCCCTCTATCCCAACAACAAGAATCACCACACCCTACCCCTCTATCCCAACAAGAATCACCACACTTTACCACTCTATCCCAACAACAAGACTCACCACACCCTGCCCCTCTATCCCAACAACAAGAATCATCACACCCTACCCCTCTATCCCAACAACAAGAATCACCACACCCTACCCCTCTATCCCAACAACAAGAATCACCACACCCTACCCCTCTATCCCAACAACAGGAATCACCACACCCTACCCCTCTATCCCAACAAAAAGAATCATCACACCCCACCCCTCTATCAAAACAACAAGAATCATCACACTCTACGCCTCTATCACAACAATAATCACCACACTCTACCCCTCTATCCCAACAACAAGAATCACCACACCCTACCCCTCTATCCCAACAAGAAGAATTACCACACCCTACCCCTCTATCCCAACAAGAATCATCACACCCTACCCCTCTATCCCAACAACAAGAATCACCACACCCTATCCCTCTATCCCAACAACAAGAATCACCACACTCTACACCTCTATCCCAACAACAAGAATCATCACACTTTACCCCTCTATCCCAACAACAAGAATCACCACGCGCCTACCCCTCTATCCCAACAACAAGAATCACCACACCCTACCCCTCTATCCCAACAACAGGAATCACCACACCCTACGCCTCTATCCCAACAAAAAGAATCATCACACCCTACCCCTCTATCACAACAACAAGAATCATCACACTCTACGCCTCTATCACAACAATAATCACCACACTCTACCCCTCTATCCCAACAACAAGAATCACCACACCCTACCCCTCTATCCCAACAACAAGAATTACCACACCCTACCCCTCTATCCCAACAAGAATCACCACACTTTACCACTCTATCCCAACAACAAGACTCACCACACCCTGCCCCTCTATCCCAACAACAAGAATCATCACACTTTACCCCTCTATGCCAACAACAAGAACCACCACACTCTACCCCTCTATCCCAACAACAAGAATCACCACACCCTACCCCTTTATCCCAAGAAGAATCATCACACTCTACGCCTCTATCACAACAATAATCACCACACCCTACCCCTCTATCCCAACAACAAGAATCACCACACCCTACCCCTCTATCCCAACAACAAGAATCACCACACCCTACCCCTCTATCCCAACAACAAGAATCATCACACCCTACCCCTCTATCACAACAAAAAGAATCATCACACCCTACCCCTCTATGACAACAACAAGAATCATCACACCCTACCCCTATATCACAACAACAAGAATCATCACACTCTACGCCTCTATCCCAACAACAAGAATCACCACACCCTACCCCTCTATCCCAACAACAAGAATCATCAAACCCTACCCCTCTATCCCAACAACAAGAATTACCACACCCTACCCCTCTATCCCAACAACAAGAATCACCACACCCTACCCCTCTATCCCAACAACAAGAATCACCATACCTTACCCCTTTAACCTACCAACAATAATCACATACCCTACCCCTCTATCCCAACAACAAGAATCATCACACTTTACCCCTCTATCCCAACAACAAGAATCATCACACTTTACCCCTCTATGCCAACAACAAGAATCACCACACTCTACCCCTCTATCCCAACAACAAGAATCATCACATCCTACCCCTCTATCCCAACAACAAGAATCATCACACCCTACCCTCTATCCCAACAACAGGAATCACCACACCCTACCCCTCTATCCCAACAACAAGAATCATCACACCCTACCCCTCTATCCCAACAAGAATCACCACACCCTACCCTCTATCCCAACAACAAGAATCATCACACCCTACCCCTCTATCCCAACAACAAGAATCACCACACCCTACCCCTCTATCCCAACAACAAGAATCATCACACCCTACCCCTCTATCCCAACAACAAGAATCATCACACCCTACCCCTCTATCCCAACAACAAGAATCACCACACCCTACCCCTCTATCCCAACAACAAGAATCATCACACCCTACCCCTCTATCCCAACAAGAATCACCACACCCTACCCTCTATCCCAACAACAAGAATCATCACACCCTACCCCTCTATCCCAACAACAAGAATCACCACACCCTACCCCTCTATCCCAACAACAAGAATCACCACACCCTACCCTCTATCCCAACAACAAGAATCACCACACCCTACCCTCTATCCCAACAACAAGAATCACCACACCCTACCCTCTATCCCAACAACAAGAATCACCACACCCTACCCTCTATCCCAACAACAAGAATCACCACACCCTACCCCTCTATCCCAACAACAAGAATCACCACACCCTACCCTCTATCCCAACAACAAGAATCACCACACCCTACCCTCTATCCCAACAACAAGAATCACCACACCCTACCCTCTATCCCAACAACAAGAATCACCACACCCTACCCTCTATCCCAACAACAAGAATCACCACACCCTACCCCTCTATCCCAACAACAAGAATCATCACACCCTACCCCTCTATCCCAACAAGAATCACCACACCCTACCCTCTATCCCAACAACAAGAATCATCACACCCTACCCCTCTATCCCAACAACAAGAATCACCACACCCTACCCCTCTATCACAACAAAAAGAATCATCACACCCTACCCCTCTATCACAAAAACAAGAATCATCACACTCTACGCCTCTATCCCAACAACAAGAATCACCACACCCTACCCCTCTATCCCAACAACAAGAATCATCACACCCTACCCCTCTATCTCAACAAGAATCAGCACACCCTACCCCTTTATCTCAACAACAAGAATCATCACACCCTACCTTTCTATCCCAGCAACAAGAATCATCACACTTTACCCCTCTATGCCAACAACAAGAACCACCACACTCTACCCCTCTATCCCAACAACAAGAATCATCACACCCTACCCCTCTATCCCAACAACAAGAATCACCACACCCTACCCCTCTATCCCAACAACAAGAATCATCACACCCTACCCCTCTATCCCAACAACAAGAATCACCACACCCTACCCCTCTATCCCAACAAAAAGAATCACCACACTCTACCCCTCTATCCCAACAACAAGAATCATCACACTTTACCCCTCTATGCCAACAACAAGAACCACCACACTCTACCCCTCTATCCCAACAACAAGAATCATCACACCCTACCCCTCTATCCCAACAACAAGAATCACCACACCCTACCCCTCTATCCCAACAACAAGAATCATCACACCCTACCCCTCTATCCCAACAACAAGAATCACCACACCCTACCCCTCTATCCCAACAAGAATCACCACACTTTACCACTCTATCCCAACAACAAGACTCACCACACCCTGCCCCTCTATCCCAACAACAAGAATCACCACACCCTACCCCTCTATCCCAACAAGAATCACCACACCCTACCCTCTATCCCAACAACAAGAATCATCACACCCTACCCCTCTATCCCAACAACAAGAATCACCACACCCTACCCCTCTATCCCAACAACAAGAATCATCAAACCCTACCCCTCTATCCCAACAACAAGAATCATCACACCCTACCCCTCTATCCCAACAACAAGAATCACCACACCCTACCCCTCTATCCCAACAACAAGAATCATCACACCCTACCCCTCTATCCCAACAAGAATCACCACACCCTACCCTCTATCCCAACAACAAGAATCATCACACCCTACCCCTCTATCCCAACAACAAGAATCACCACACCCTACCCCTCTATCCCAACAACAAGAATCACCACACCCTACCCTCTATCCCAACAACAAGAATCACCACACCCTACCCTCTATCCCAACAACAAGAATCACCACACCCTACCCTCTATCCCAACAACAAGAATCACCACACCCTACCCTCTATCCCAACAACAAGAATCACCACACCCTACCCCTCTATCCCAACAAGAAGAATTACCACACCCTACCCCTCTATCCCAATAAGAATCACCACACCCTACCCTCTATCCCAACAACAAGAATCATCACACCCTACCCCTCTATCCCAACAACAAGAATCACCACACCCTACCCCTCTATCACAACAAAAAGAATCATCACACCCTACCCCTCTATGACAACAACAAGAATCATCACACCCTAACCCTCTATCACAAAAACAAGAATCATCACACTCTACGCCTCTATCCCAACAACAAGAATCACCACACCCTACCCCTCTATCCCAACAACAAGAATCATCACACCCTACCCCTCTATCTCAACAAGAATCAGCACACCCTACCCCTTTATCTCAACAACAAGAATCATCACACCCTACCTTTCTATCCCAGCAACAAGACTTATCACACCCTACCCCTTTATCCCAACAACAAGAATCATCACACTTTACCCCTCTATGCCAACAACAAGAACCACCACACTCTACCCCTCTATCCCAACAACAAGAATCATCACACCCTACCCCTCTATCCCAACAACAAGAATCACCACACCCTACCCCTCTATCCCAACAACAAGAATCATCACACCCTACCCCTCTATCCCAACAACAAGAATCACCACACCCTACCCCTCTATCCCAACAAAAAGAATCACCACACTCTACCCCTCTATCCCAACAACAAGAATCATCACACTTTACCCCTCTATGCCAACAACAAGAACCACCACACTCTACCCCTCTATCCCAACAACAAGAATCATCACACCCTACCCCTCTATCCCAACAACAAGAATCACCACACCCTACCCCTCTATCCCAACAACAAGAATCATCACACCCTACCCCTCTATCCCAACAACAAGAATCACCACACCCTACCCCTCTATCCCAACAAGAATCACCACACTTAACCACTCTATCCCAACAACAAGACTCACCACACCCTGCCCCTCTATCCCAACAACAAGAATCACCACACCCTACCCCTCTATCCCAACAAGAATCACCACACTTTACCACTCTATCCCAACAACAAGACTCACCACACCCTGCCCCTCTATCCCAACAACAAGAATCATCACACCCTACGCCTCTATCCCAACAACAAGAATCACCACACCCTACCCCTCTATCCCAACAACAAGAATCACCACACCCTACCCCTCTATCCCAACAACAGGAATCACCACACCCTACCCCTCTATCCCAACAAAAAGAATCATCACACCCCACCCCTCTATCAAAACAACAAGAATCATCACACTCTACGCCTCTATCACAACAATAATCACCACACTCTACCCCTCTATCCCAACAACAAGAATCACCACACCCTACCCCTCTATCCCAACAACAAGAATTACCACACCCTACCCCTCTATCCCAACAAGAATCATCACACCCTACCCCTCTATCCCAACAACAAGAATCACCACACCCTATCCCTCTATCCCAACAACAAGAATCACCACACTCTACACCTCTATCCCAACAACAAGAATCATCACACTTTACCCCTCTATCCCAACAACAAGAATCACCACGCGCCTACCCCTCTATCCCAACAACAAGAATCACCACACCCTACCCCTCTATCCCAACAACAGGAATCACCACACCCTACCCCTCTATCCCAACAAAAAGAATCATCACACCCTACCCCTCTATCACAACAACAAGAATCATCACACTCTACGCCTCTATCACAACAATAATCACCACACTCTACCCCTCTATCCCAACAACAAGAATCACCACACCCTACCCCTCTATCCCAACAACAAGAATTACCACACCCTACCCCTCTATCCCAACAAGAATCACCACACTTTACCACTCTATCCCAACAACAAGACTCACCACACCCTGCCCCTCTATCCCAACAACAAGAATCATCACACTTTACCCCTCTATGCCAACAACAAGAACCACCACACTCTACCCCTCTATCCCAACAACAAGAATCACCACACCCTACCCCTTTATCCCAAGAAGAATCATCACACTCTACGCCTCTATCACAACAATAATCACCACACCCTACCCCTCTATCCCAACAACAAGAATCACCACACCCTACCCCTCTATCCCAACAACAAGAATCACCACACCCTACCCCTCTATCCCAACAACAAGAATCATCACACCCTACCCCTCTATCACAACAAAAAGAATCATCACACCCTACCCCTCTATGACAACAACAAGAATCATCACACCCTACCCCTCTATCACAACAACAAGAATCATCACACTCTACGCCTCTATCCCAACAACAAGAATCACCACACCCTACCCCTCTATCCCAACAACAAGAATCATCAAACCCTACCCCTCTATCCCAACAACAAGAATTACCACACCCTACCCCTCTATCCCAACAACAAGAATCACCACACCCTACCCCTCTATCCCAACAACAAGAATCATCACACTTTACCCCTCTATCCCAACAACAAGAATCATCACACTTTACCCCTCTTTGCCAACAACAAGAATCACCACACTCTACCCCTCTATCCCAACAACAAGAATCATCACATCCTACCCCTCTATCCCAACAACAAGAATCATCACACCCTACCCCTCTATCCCAACAACAAGAATCACCACACCCTACCCCTCTATCTCAACAGCAATCACACCCTACCCCTCTATCCCAACAGCAATCACACCCTACCCCTCTATCCCAACAACAAGAATCACCACACTTTACCCCTCTATCCCAACAACAAGAATCATCACACTTTACCCCTCTATGCCAACAACAAGAATCACCACACTCTGCCCCTCTATCCCAACAACAAGAATCATCACACCCTACCCCTCTATCCCAACAACAAGAATCACCACACCCTACCCCTTTATGCCAACACAAGAATCATCACACCCTACCCCTCTATCCCAACAACAAGAATCACCACACCCTACCCCTCTATCCCAACAGCAATAATCATCACACCCTACCCCTCTATCCCAACAACAAGAATCACCACACCCTACCCCTCTATCCCAACAACAAGAATAATCACACCCTACCCCTCTATCCCAAATATAATCATCACACCCTACCCCTTTATCCCAACAACAAGAATCACCACACTCTACCCCTCTATGCCAACAACAAGAATCATCACACCCTACCCCTCTATCCCAACAACAAGAATCATCACACCCTACCCCTCTATGCCAACAACAATAATCACCACACCCTACCCCTCTATCACAACAACAAGAATCATCACACTCTACCCCTCTATCACAAAAATAATCATCACACCCTAACCCTCTATCCCAACAACAAGAATCATCACACCCTACCCCTCTATCCCGACAAGAATCACCACACCCTACCCCTCTATCCCAACACCAAGAATCATCACACCCTACCCCTCTATCCCAACAACAAGAATCACCACACCCTACCCCTCTATCCCAACACCAAGAATCACCACACCCTACCCCTCTATCCCAACAACAAGAATCATTACACCCTACCCCTCTATCCCAACAACAAGAATCACCACACCCTACCCCTCTATCCCAACAACAAGATTCACCACACCCTACCCCTCTATCCAAACAATAATCATACCCTACTCTTCTATCCCAACAATAATCATCAAACCTTACCTCTCTATCCCAACAATAATCATACCCTACCCCTTTATCCCAACAATAATCATCACACCCTACCCCTCTATCCCAACAAGAATCACCACACCCTAACCCTCTATCCCAACAACAAGAATCACCACACCCTACCCCTCTATCCCAACAACAAGAATAATCACACCCTACCCCTCTATCCCAAAAATAATCATCACACCCTACCCCTCTATCCCAACAACAAGAATCACCACACCCTACCCCTCTATCCCAACAAGAATCATCACACCCTACACCTCTATCCCAACAACAAGAATCACCACACCCTACCCCTCTATCCCAACAACAAGATTCATCACACTTTACCCCTCTATCCCAACAAGAATCACCACACCCTACCCCTCTATCCCAGCAACAATAATCACCACCACACCCTACCCCTCTATCCCAACCACAAGAATCATCACACCCTACCCCTCTATCCCAACAACAATAATCACCACCACACCCTACCCCTCTATCCCAACACCAAGAATCACCACACCCTACCCCTCTATCCCAACAACAAGAATCATCACACCCTACACCTCTATCCCAACAACAAGAATCACCACACCCTACCCCTCTATCCCAACAACAAGAATCATCAAACTTTACCCCTGTATCCCAACAACAAGAATCACCACACTCTACCCCTCTATCCCAACAACAAGAATCATCACACCCTACCCCTCTATCCCAATAACAAGAATCATCACACCCTACCCCTCTATCACAACAACAAGAATCATCACACCCTACCCCTCTATCACAACAACAAGAATCATCACACTCTACCCCTCTATCACAAAAATAATCATCACACCCTAACCCTCTATCCCAACAACAAGAATCATCACACCCTACCCCTCTATCCCGACAAGAATCACCACACCCTACCCCTCTATCCCAACAAGAATCATCACACCCTACCCCTCTATCCCAACACCAAGAATCATCACACCCTACCCCTCTATCCCAACAAAAAGATTCACCACACCCTACCCCTCTATCCAAACAAGAATCATCACACCCTACCCCTCTATCCCAACAATAATCATACCCTACCCTTCTATCCCAACAATAATCATCAAACCTTACCTCTCTATCCCAACAATAATCATACCCTACCCCTTTATCCCAACAATAATCATCATACCCTACCCCTTTATCCCAACAAGGATCACCACACCCTACCCCTCTATCCCAACAGCAATCACACCCTACCCCTCTATCCCAACAAGAATCATCACACCCTACCCCTCTATCCCAAAACCAAGAATCATCACACCCTACCCCTCTATCCCAACAAGAATCATCAGACCCTATCCCTCTATCCCAACAGCAATCACACCCTACCCCTCTATCCCAACAGCAATCACACCCTACCTCTCTATCCCAACAATAATCATACCCTACCCCTTTATCCCAACAATAATCATCATACCCTACCCCTTTATCCCAACAAGGATCACCACACCCTACCCCTCTATCCCAACAGCAATCACACCCTACCCCTCTATCCCAACAAGAATCATCACACCCTACCCCTCTATCCCAAAACCAAGAATCATCACACCCTACCCCTCTATCCCAACAAGAATCATCACACCCTACCCCTCTATCCCAAAACCAAGAATCATCACACCCTACCCCTCTATCCCAACAAGGATCACCACACCCTACCCCTCTATCCCAACAGCAATCACACCCTACCCCTCTATCCCAACAAGAATCATCACACCCTACCCCTCTATCCCAAAACCAAGAATCATCACACCCTACCCCTCTATCCCAACAAGAATCATCACACCCTACCCCTCTATCCCAAAACCAAGAATCATCACACCCTACCCCTCTATCCCAACAAGAATCATCAGACCCTATCCCTCTATCCCAACAACAAGAATCTTTACATTACATTACATTACATTTGGCAGACGCTTTTGTCCAAAGCGACTTACAATATTGAAGCGCAAATAATAGAAGAGGTTAAGTACAAAAATAATAGAAGTTAAAAATAAAACATCTATAGATAGGGCCTTAAGGAGATCAGAGGGAAATAATGGGATAGAGGAGTAGAGAAGAGGAAGAAGGAGATGAGGTTAGAATTAGTTATTGTGTTAGAGGTGTTAGGAGAGTAAGAGCTCTTTGAAGAGCTCTGTCTTCAGGAGTTTATTAAAGATAGCGAGAGATTCTCCTGATCTGGTAGTAGAAGGTAGTTAGTTGGAGGTGTTAGGAGAGTAAGTGCTCTTTGAAGAGCTCTGTCTTCAGGAGTTTATTAAAGATAGCGAGAGATTCTCCTGATCTGGTAGTAGAAGGTAGTTAGTTGGAGGTGTTAGGAGAGTAAGTGCTCTTTGAAGAGCTCAGTCTTCAGGAGTTTATTAAAGATAGTGAGAGATTCTCCTGATCTGGTAGTAGAAGGTAGTTAGTTAGAGGTGTTAGGAGAGTAAGTGCTCTTTGAAGAGCTCTGTCTTCAGGAGTTTATTAAAGATAGTGAGAGATTCTCCTGATCTGGTAGTAGAAGGTAGTTAGTTAGAGGTGTTAGGAGAGTAAGTGCTCTTTGAAGAGCTCTGTCTTCAGGAGTTTATTAAAGATAGTGAGAGATTCTCCTGATCTGGTAGTAGAAGGTAGTTAGTTAGAGGTGTTAGGAGAGTAAGTGCTCTTTGAAGAGCTCAGTCTTCAGGAGTTTATTAAAGATAGTGAGAGATTCTCCTGATCTGGTAGTAGAAGGTAGTTAGTTAGAGGTGTTAGGAGAGTAAGTGCTCTTTGAAGAGCTCTGTCTTCAGGAGTTTATTAAAGATAGTGAGAGATTCTCCTGATCTGGTAGTAGAAGGTAGTTAGTTAGAGGTGTTAGGAGAGTAAGTGCTCTTTGAAGAGCTCTGTCTTCAGGAGTTTATTAAAGAGAGTGAGAGATTCTCCTGATCTGGTAGTGGAAGGTAGTTTGTTCCACCATTGGGGAACTCTGTATGAGAACAGTCTGGATTGCTTTGTGTGAGTGTTTGGCAAAGCGAGGCGACGTTCATTGGAGGAGCGCAGCGGCCGGGAGGTAGCGTAAGCCTTCAGGAGCGAGTGCAGGTAGGAAGGAGCTGTTCTGTATCACCTTGTAGGCGATTGTAAGCGCTTTGAATTTGATGCGAGCAGCAACCGGTAGCCAGTGGAGCTCAATGAGCAGCGGGGTGACATGTGCCTGTTTTGGTTGAAACCAGATTGGTTCTGGTCCAGGAGGTCATTTTGGGTGAGGAAGCCAGAGACTTGATTGAGAGCTGCTCTTTCTAAGGCTTTTTAAGCAGTGGTGTGACCTGTGCTTGTTTAAAAGCAGTCGGGAACACACCAGATGTTAAAGAGGCATTGATCGTGTGAGTAATAGCCGGAATTATTGCAGGTGCAATGGTTTGCAGAAGGTCTGAAGGAATCGGGTCAAGCGGACACGTAGTAGGACGGCTACGCGTTAGGAGAGCCAGTGTCTCGTTCTCAGTGAGAGGAGCGAACGAGGAGAAAGCGACGCCTTCGGTAGAGGGATACCGGGCAGCAGAGCATGATGTAGGACTGCTACATGTCGCATCAGTAAACTGTCTGCTGAAAGCTGCCACTTTCCCAGTAAAGAATGAGGCAAGAGCTTCAGCCGTAAGGCAGGTAGCCTGAGGAGGAGGTGGAGGGTTGAGTAGTGTTTTGAATGTAGCAAATAGTTTCCGGGAGTCTGTGAGGGAGCTGATTTTTTTGTGATAGAATTCAGCTTTAGCAGCAGTGAGGCTGGCTGAAAAAGAAGCCAGGAGCAGTTGGTAGTTTTTTAGGTCTGTCTGGTTTTGCTTTTTTTTTGCCATTTTCTTTCAGCAGCTCGGAGTTTGGAGCGTAGTTCCCTGAGCGTGTCATTTTTGAGCCATGGCTGCGGTTTGCTTGGTTTAATGGCTCGAGATGTTTGAGGACAGAGGTCGTCCAAACAGGAGCTTAATGTGGAGCAAAGAGTATCAGTGGCATCATTAACATTGAGTGATGAAAATGAGCCTAATGGAGGCATATTGTCAGTCACCAGCGAGGAGAACTGGTCTGCTGGGAGATCTCGAAGATTTCGGCGGAACGAGACCATAGTAGGAGTAGCTGTGGGTTTTTTCGAAATGCGAATGTTGAGTTGCATGAAGAAGTGGTCTGAGAGGTGTAGAGGAGTGACAGTTAAAGAGTCTGTGTCACAGTTACGAGTGAAGATCAGGTCTAGATGTTTGCCAGCTTTATGTGTGGGGGGGCTGGGGACCTGCTCCAGATCGAAAGACTGCATGAGGGATGAGAGAAGTCTGTGAAGCTGGTACTGTCATGATGGATGTTCATATCCCCTAGAATGAGCATGGGACAATCTTGCTCGGGGATAGAAGACAGTAGCATGTCAAGTTCATGCGTGAATTCGCCCATTTGTCCAGGAGGACGGTGGATGACAATGACAGTAAGTTTTGATGGAGTATTAACCAGTGTGGCATGATACTCGAACGAGTTGTATGAGTTTGCAGGTAATAGTGGAGTGTATTTTAAGCCATTCGCGAGCAATAGGCCAGTTCCACCTCCTCGTCCTGAGAGACGAGAAGTATGGGTAAAGGAATAATTATTTGAAAGTGCCGCCGGAGTAGCAGTGTTTTCAGGTTTAATCCAGGTTTCAGTCAGAGCCAGTAGTTGTAGTGAGAGATGATTTGCATAAGAGGCGATGAAATCTGCTTTATTAACCGCCGACTGGCAGTTCCACAGCCCAACAGAGAATGAGGTAGTAGTGGGCGTGGCTTGCTTAAGAGGACGCAGGTTAGTATGGTCCTGGCGCCTGTGTGTGTTTTTACGCCTTCTGTGCGTACCGGAGATGACAGGAATGTGATGGGAGCACATTTTGTGAGGCAGTAGGACAGGCTGCCTTGTCAGTGGCCTTGCTCGGTGGACTCGCACAGGTAGACTCGCAGGTCTTTACCCAAGTTAGGTCTTCACACGAGAGGGTCTTCACACAACAGCTGACGCCTTCGGCTGATGCCTCGGCGAGTGTGAGTGACGACATAGGAGTCTGAATTTGCGCGCAGGTGCGGGCGATATAGGAAATCAGCTCCACCAGACTGTCTTTTAAAGCGTGAGTAACGCCCCTGAGGTGTGTAGACAGAGAATGTGTGAATGAGGGGGTTTGCCACGCCCCGCTCAAGTGAGAATCGCTCAGCCTTGTCCGAAAAAGCGCGCTGAAAAGCGCGTTTGCTGTTGCTCTTACAGCGTAGCTGCAGTTAAAATGGAGTAAAAAGCGCAGTCTGGTGTAGCTTCAGTTCCTGTTTGCTCTCGTAGTGTGCCCGCTCTTATTTTGAATCACTACACCCTACCCCTCTATCCCACCAACAATAATCACATACCCTACCGCTCTATCCCAACAACAAGAATCATCACACCCTACCCCTCTATCCCAACAATAATCATCACATCCTACCCATCTATCCCAACAATAATCATCACACCCTACCCTCTATCCCAACAATAATCATCACACCCTACCCCTCTATCCCAACAACAAGAATCATCACACCCTACCCCTCTATCCCAACAATAATCATCATACCCTACCCCTCTATCCCAACAATAATAATCACACCCTACTCCTCTATCCCAACAATAATCATCATACCTTACCCCTTTTTCCCAACAATAATCACATACCCTACCGCTCTATCCCAACAACAAGAATCATCACACCCTACCCCTCTATCCGAACAATAATCATCATACCCTACCCCTCTATCCAACAATAATCATCATACCTTACCCCTCTATCCAACAATAATCATCACACCTTACCCCTTTTTCCCAACAATAATCACATACCCTACCGCTCTATCCCAACAAGAATCATCACACCCTACCCCTCTATCCCAACAACAAGAATCATCACACCCTACCCCTCTATCCCAACAACAAGAATCATCACACCCTACCCCTCTATCCCAACAATAATCATCACACCCTACCCCTCTATCCCAACAACAATCATCACACCCTACCCCTCTGTCCCAACAACAAGTATCAGAACAGTGTTGTTGTTTAAGTAGAGATATTTCAGGCTGTTTATCTCCTGCAGGTCGGACGGTTCTCTGCAGGGTTTCCGGCATCGCAGCGGCAGCCTGGAGTCCCAGTCTCAGCTCCTCCGGTATCCTGGGTCGGACCGAGCCATTTTCACAGCGTCACCGACACGCCGCAGCAACAGCAGCGAACTTCTGGATGAATATTCATCATACACCAACCTGTCCAGCCCGTGTCCATCCATGTCCCCCTACCGTACGCTGGACACACATTCACATGACTATCGGCAAAACCGCAAGGTAGAAATTTACGGGAATACGGGCAGCATGCCCAATCTGGTGCCCAACAGCTACAGCGGTGCTTATAGTTACCACCCACCTGCCCACTATGGGAACACTGCTTACTACGTAGCTGGTTACCCTACTCCTGACTACGAGCCGTACGCTAACGGTGCTTACGTCTATGAAAGTGAACTAGAAGGACACTATAATATCAACCCTTCATACAATGCACAAGGTTACCATGGGAACAGCCGCAATGGGCATTATGGGATGGAAGGAATGGACGGTCTGGCCCAGAACCCCTACGCCACCGTGAGGCCACCACGGAGCCGCCAGGGGCCCCGGAACGAACTCTTAGCTAAAAGCATGCAGAAAGCTCTAGTGGTGGAACATCTCAGGGGGTGGTACAATCGTAACACAGGGAACCGGGAGCCTGGAGGGCGGAGCCTGCTTGCCAGCTACGATTATGACAGAGGGTCCCAGCACAGCCTCAGGTACCAAACTCTGCCCACCCCGTTCAGCCGTGCCAGCCGGGCAGACTCCTTCTCATCAGGTAGTAAAACTACAAATATGCACTGCAATACACAATACATATATTTATACAGGTTCAATATATTATCAATACATGCTCACACCAGTCTTCTTTCCCCGGCTGTAGTGTCGTCAACAGCAAGCGGGGGGGTGAGCTGGCACACCCCTGCAGGACTGACCGATAGTGAGCTGGATGGTGATGTTGCCCTGACCCCCCAGACTGTCTGCCCTGAAGCCTACACCCACAGCCCCACCTACAGCCCCACCCACAGCAGGTCAATCACAAATCACTCCCATACACAACTTTCAGACCTCAAATAATATAAATAAAACAAGTTCATATTCATTTAGAAACAACAATGCTAAAGTTGTAAGAGTTCAGAAATCAATATTTGGTGGAATAACCTGGATTTATAATCACAGCTTTCATTTGTCTTGGCATCATGTTCTCCTCCACCAGTCTTACACACTGCTTTTGGGTGACCTTACGCCAAGGTTAAGGTCTGGAGATTTGATCTGATCTTTCATTCGCACCTTGATTGACCGAGATGTGTGGCATGAAGCCTTGTTGGGAAACATTTCCAGAGCAGAATTTCCTTCCAGAATAACTTCGTATGTGGCTTGATTTATGTTTCCTTCGCAAAGACGAATCTGCACAATTTCATTATCGCCAGATCATCACAGATCCTCCACCCAATTTCACGGTGTGTAAAAGACATTGTGGCTTGTTTGCTTCTCCAGATCTTCCTCTAAACATAAGGTTTTGTAGGTCAGTTGATGTCATCCTGACCTGAACCCCACTGAAAACCTTTAATATGTAACCAAGAGGAAGACAGGTGGTCAGAAGCCATCCACAAGGTCACCCACAAGCAGTGTGTAAGACTGGTGGAGGAGATCATGCCACATGAAAGCTATGATTAAAAGAATATATATATACACAGTGGTATGAAATGGTTTGGGCACCATTTTCATGATTTTTCTACATGAATAATTGGTGCCTGGCAGATAAACACAGCAGTGAATGAAGTTTTTAGGATTTACAAAATTAAGCAGGTGCATAAATTTGGACCCCTACAGAAAAATGACATCAATATTTAGTAGATCCTTCTTTTGCAGAAATAACAGCCTCTAAACTCTTCCTATAGCTTTTAATGAGAGTCTGGCTTCTGGTTAAAGGTATTTTGGATCATTCTTCTGTATAAATCATCTCCAGTTCAGTCAGGTTTGATGGTTTCTGATCATGAACAGCTGCTTTAAATCACACCACAGATTTATAATAATATTCAGGTCTGGGGACTGAGATGATCTGAGATGATCATTCCAGAACGTTGTACTTGTTCCTCTGTATGATGCTTTAGTAGATGTTGAGCAGAGTTTAGTGTTTAGGGTCGTTGTCTTGTTGAAGTATCCAGCCCCGACACAACTTCAACTTTCTTACTGATTCTTCAACATTGTTTTTAAGAATCTGCTGATTTTGACTGGAATCCGTGAGACCCAGATTCCCAGTACCTGCACTGATCACACCCCCCCACAGCATGATGAACCACCACCACATTTTCCTCCATGCATAAATAATCGCCTCCAAATAACTCAATTTTAGCTTCATCAGCCCACAGAACCTTATTCCAAAATGTGGAGCAGAAAATGCTTCTTCTGCATTTCTCTCTCATACAGCCTCTCCTTGGGTAAAGTGTGCTGAATAGTGAATAGTGAACGGTGCACAGTGACACTATTATCTGCAGCAGGATGATGTCGTAGGTGTTTGGAGCTCTGGAGGTCTGTAGGTTGACTATGACTGTTCTCTCCATCCTTATTCTCTGGTTATCTGAGATTTATCAGGTCTTAACTAGAACTGTCTGTGGTCTTTCATTTCCTCACTCTGTTCCTGAAATCTCTGAGATTATTGAGCTTTTTCTATCCTTCCTCTAAACCAGGGGTCTCAAAGTAGCGGCCCGCGACGCGGTTTCATACGGCCCCTCACGGGTTAACAAAATAAACATACATCTGGCCCGCAATTCAATTTAATTATTTATGCTTTATTATGTTCGTTTTCATATTTTATCTTAACTTGTATTTTGGTGTGTGTGTGTGGTTTTTGTTTTTTTTTTTGCTTACGCTGCGTTGCCTGCTTTAGTAGTCTTCAGTAGCCTTCAACAGTCTAACCTTGCAGCCGTGGTGTGTCCACTAAACTCCGTAGTTATAAACATCCTGAGGTTAGCAGCGCGCTAACTGACCTGTTTATAATGTAATCCGAGCAGTGACTCCGTGACGGCTGCTCTAAACTGCTGCTGTTAGCTGCTTGGGCTGAAAGATGAACTGTAGAGAGCTGTATTATCCGGTTAGTGGGGTTATTTTATTTCATACACAGAAGAACTTACACATTTTTAAAAACGCTCCAGACTGGCTCAGCTGAGCCCTGTAGCCCGTGGCTGGGCTGTAGCTCTGACTAAGCAAAGACTGCGGGCTTGTGGTGCTGCAGCTGCAGCTCCGACTAGTGGTTGGATGAGGAACTGCTAAATCTGAGGAAATGCTAAATCTGTCACAGCTCACAATTTTTGATTTTATATTTATTAAGCCTTATTTCAGTATCAAACGTTTTGATCAAAGTTAATATAACTTATAAATTTTTATGTTAATAGATTTATGTTAATAGAGCAACAAGCAACCATTTTTCCATGCAACTGTAATATTTGATTGAATAAATAATATATTGAGAGTTATTTAACATTAAGGAGTAATTACATTCATTTTGTATTACATCTGGTTACATTTTCTTATATTTATAAGTTACATCTGGCCCTCAGAGGACAGCCAATATGCCAATGTGGCCCTCGGCAAAAATGAGTTTGAGACCCCTGCTCTAAACCATGATGTTGAACAATCTTTGTTTTCAGCTCATTTGAGAGTTTTGTTTAGAGGCTTCATGTTGCCGCTTTTCAGAGAAGATGAGAAAAAAGGAGAAAAACCTGTGATGCATCCGTCTAATTTAAATAATTATTGCACACTTTCTGTAAATCCTATAAACTTCACTTCTCAAATATCACTGTGTTCTTCTGCTATATGATATATTTAACTGAAATTTATCTGAAGAACTGTGGTTCTGTGGTTCTGCAGGTTCCCGGCTGAGAGCAGTCCTGCCAGGCAGTCCAATTCTCTCTCTCTCACCTCCGACTCGGGGGACGTGTTCGGAGCAATGGCCGACTCGGACCATTAAACAGAAAAGCACAACAGGACCGGTATTCCATATAAACCCTCTATCCTACAGAATCAATATACAATCAATATATAACCCTAACCCCACAAATGCTTCTAATCCAAAATCTACTATAACCCTTGACTGGAAAACTAAAAACTATGATTGAGGAGGTGTCCCAATATTTCTGTTCATGTAAGCATAAATATGTAGATTCTATGTACAGGTGAAATAGAGACCCCAGTAACTCCAGTATTCCCAGTAGAGACCCAGTAACCCCAGTAGAGACCCAGTAACCCCAGTAGAGACCCAGTAACCCCAGTAGAGAACCAGTAACCCTAGTAGAGACCCCAGTAGAGACCCCAGTAGAGACCCAGTAACCCCAGTAGAGACCCAGCAACCCCAGTAGAGAACCCAATAGAGAACCCAGTAACCCCAGTAGAGACGCCAATAGAGACCCAGTAACCCCCGTAGAGACCCAGTAACCCCAGTAGAGACCCCAGTAGAGACCCAGTAAACCCAGTAGAGACCACAGTAGAGACCCAGTAACCCCAGTAGAGACCCCAGTACAGACCCAGTAACCCCAGTACAGACCCAGTAACCCCAGTAAAGACCCCAGTAACCCCAGCAGAGAACCAGTAACCCCAGTAGAGACCCCAGTAGAGACCCAGTAACCCAGTAGAGACCCAGTAACCCCAGTAGAGACCCCAGTAGAGACCCAGTAACCCCAGTAGAGAACCCAATAGAGACCCCAGTAACCCCAGTAGAGACCCAGTAACCCCAGTAGGGACCCAGTAACCCCAGTAGAGACCCCAATAGAGACCCAGTAACCCCAGTAGAGACCCAGTAACCCCAGTAGAGACCCAGTAACCCCAGTAGGGACCCAGTAACCCCAGTAGAGACCCCAATAGAGACCCAGTAACCCCAGTAAAGACCCCAGTAACCCCAGTAGAGAACCAGTAACCCCAGTAGAGAACCAGTACCTCCAGTAGAGACCCCAGTAGAGACCCAGTAACCCCAGTAGAGATCCCAATAGAGAACCAGTAACCCCAGTAGAGACCCAGTAACCCCAGTAGAGACCCCAGTAGAGAACCGGTAATCCCAGTAGAGACCCAGTAACCCCAGTAGAGACCCCAGTAGAGACCCAGTAACCCCAGTAGAGACACAGTAACCCCAGTAGAGAACCAGTAACCCTAGTAGAGAACCAGTAACCCTAGTAGAGACCCCAGTAGAGACCCCAGTAGAGACCCAGTAACCCCAGTAGAGAACCAGTAACCCTAGTAGAGACCCCAGTAGAGACCCAGTAACCCCAGTAGAGACCCAGTAACCCCAGTAGAGAACCCAATAGAGAACCCAGTAACCCCAGTAGAGACGCCAATAGAGACCCAGTAACCCCCGTAGAGACCCCAGTACAGACCCAGTAACCCCAGTACAGACCCAGTAACCCCAGTAGAGACCCAGTAACCCCAGTAGAGAACCAGTAACCCCAGTAAAGACCCCAGTAACCCCAGTAGAGACCCAGTAACCCCAGTAGAGACCCAGTAACCCCAGTAGAGAACCAGTAACCCTAGTAGAGACCCCAGTAGAGACCCCAGTAGAGACCCAGTAACCCCAGTAGAGACCCAGCAACCCCAGTAGAGAACCCAATAGAGAACCTAATAGAGAACCCAGTAACCCCAGTAGAGACGCCAATAGAGACCCAGTAACCCCCGTAGAGACCCAGTAACCCCAGTAGAGACCCCAGTAGAGACCCAGTAACCCCAGTAGAGACCACAGTAGAGACCCAGTAACCCCAGTAGAGACCCCAGTACAGACCCAGTAACCCCAGTACAGACCCAGTAACCCCAGTAAAGACCCCAGTAACCCCAGTAGAGACCCAGTAACCCCAGTAGAGAACCAGTAACCCCAGTAAAGACCCCAGTAACCCCAGCAGAGAACCAGTAACCCCAGTAGAGACCCCAGTAGAGACCCAGTAACCCAGTAGAGACCCAGTAACCCCAGTAGAGACCCCAGTAGAGACCCAGTAACCCCAGTAGAGAACCCAATAGAGACCCCAGTAACCCCAGTAGAGACCCAGTAACCCCAGTAGGGACCCAGTAACCCCAGTAGAGACCCCAATAGAGACCCAGTAACCCCAGTAGAGACCCAGTAACCCCAGTAGAGACCCAGTAACCCCAGTAGGGACCCAGTAACCCCAGTAGAGACCCCAATAGAGACCCAGTAACCCCAGTAGAGACCCAGTAACCCCAGTAAAGACCCCAGTAACCCCAGTAGAGAACCAGTAACCCCAGTAGAGAACCAGTACCTCCAGTAGAGAACCAGTAACCCCAGTAGAGAACACAGTAGAGACCCAGTAACCCCAGTAGAGACCCTAGTAGAGACCCAGTAACCCCAGTAGAGACACAGTAACCCTAGTAGAGACCCCAGTAGAGACCCAGTAACCCCAGTAGAGATCCCAATAGAGAACCAGTAACCCCAGTAGAGACCCAGTAACCCCAGTAGAGACCCCAGTAGAGAACCAGTAATCCCAGTAGAGACCCAGTAACCCCAGTAGAGACCCCAGTAGAGACCCAGTAACCCCAGTAGAGACACAGTAACCCCAGTAGAGAACCAGTAACCCTAGTAGAGAACCAGTAACCCTAGTAGAGACCCCAGTAGAGACCCCAGTAGAGACCCAGTAACCCCAGTAGAGAACCAGTAACCCTAGTAGAGACCCCAGTAGAGACCCAGTAACCCCAGTAGAGACCCAGTAACCCCAGTAGAGAACCCAATAGAGAACCCAGTAACCCCAGTAGAGACGCCAATAGAGACCCAGTAACCCCCGTAGAGACCCCAGTACAGACCCAGTAACCCCAGTACAGACCCAGTAACCCCAGTAGAGACCCAGTAACCCCAGTAGAGAACCAGTAACCCCAGTAAAGACCCCAGTAACCCCAGTAGAGACCCAGTAACCCCAGTAGAGAACCAGTAACCCCAGTAAAGACCCCAGTAACCCCAGCAGAGAACCAGTAACCCCAGTAGAGACCCCAGTAGAGACCCAGTAACCCCAGTAGAGAACCCAATAGAGACCCCAGTAACCCCAGTAGAGACCCAGTAACCCCAGTAGAGACCCCAATAGAGACCCAGTAACCCCAGTAGAGACCCAGTAACCCCAGTAAAGACCCCAGTAACCTCAGTAGAGAACCAGTAACCCCAGTAGAGAACCAGTAACCCCAGTAGAGACCACAGTAGAGACCCAGTAACCCCAGTAGAGACCCAGTAACCCTAGTAGAGACCCCAGTAGAGACCCAGTAACCCCAGTAGAGATCCCAATAGAGAACCAGTAACCCCAGTAGAGACCACAGTAGAGACCCAGTAACCCCAATAGAGACCCTAGTAACCCCAGTAGAGACCCAGTAACCCCAGTAGGGACCCAGTAACCCCAGTAGAGACCCCAATAGAGACCTAGTAACCCCAGTAGAGACCCAGTAACCCCAGTAGAGACCCAGTAACCCCAGTAGAGACCACAGTAGAGACCCAGTAACCCCAGTAGAGACCCTAGTAGAGACCCAGTAACCCCAGTAGAGACCCCAGTAGAGACCCAGTAACCCCAGTAGAGATCCCAATAGAGAACCAGTAACCCCAGTAGAGACCACAGTAGAGACCCAGTAACCCCAATAGAGACCCCAGTAACCCCAGTAGAGACCCAGTAACCCCAGTAGGGACCCAGTAACCCCAGTAGAGACCCCAATAGAGACCAGTAACCCCAGTAGAGACCCAGTAACCCCAGTAAAGACCCCAGTAACCCCAGTTGTGAACCAGTAACCCCAGTAGAGAACCAGTAACCCCAGTAGAGAACCAGTAACCCCAGTAGAGACCCTAGTAGAGACTCAGTAACCCCAGTAGAGACCCAGTAACCCTAGTAGAGACCCCAGTAGAGACCCAGTAACCCCAGTAGAGATCCCAATAGAGAACCAGTAACCCCAGTAGAGACCACAGTAGAGACCCAGTAACCCCAATAGAGACCCTAGTAGAGACCCAGTAACCCCAGTAGAGACCCAGTAACCCTAGTAGAGACCCCAGTACAGAACCAGTAACCCCAGTAGAGATCCCAATAGAGACCCAGTAACCCCAGTAGAGATCCAGTAACCCCAGTAAAGACCCCAGTAACCCCAGTAGAGAACCAGTAACCCCAGTAGAGAACCAGTAACCCCAGTAGAGACCCCAGTAGAGACCCAGTAACCCCAGTAGAGATCCCAATAGAGACCCAGTAACCCCAGTAGAGACCCCAATAGAGACCCAGTAACCCCAGTAGAGATCCAGTAACCCCAGTAAAGACCCCAGTAACCCCAGTAGAGAACCAGTAACCCCAGTAGAGTGGCAGTAGGTAAGGGGGTTCTGCTGCTGATTAATGCTGTGTTTGGTTTGTTTGCAGGTCCAGGTGGTTGCTGTGGTTCGCAGGTCCGGGTGGTTGCTGTGTTTTTTTTGTTCTCCAAAAATATAAAAAATAAAAAAGGCACAAAACCAATAGTAAACAGCTTTCTCAGCTGAAGCTAATGCTAATGCTAAAGCTAACAAGACTTCAAGAGTCTTTACTGTGCCTTGAAGCTGTTCTGTCACTGCGGTTCAAACAGGAAGTGATCAGAACTGCAGCAGGAGCTTCACCGGACAGACCGAACCGGAACTGAACCGGAACCGAACCAGAACTGAACCAAACCAGGACTGAACCAGAACTGAACCAGAACTGAACTGAACCAGAACTGAACCGGAACTGAACTGAACCGGAACTGAACCAGAACTGAACCGTGGTGTTGGTCATACAGAATTTTAGTGTAAACACTGAACTGTCTGTAACAAACTCCGGGATTAAACCGAGTCTTAGATTATAATTTAAAATCTTTTATCAGGATTAATCTCTCCCCGGGAATCCAGTGATGAATAAATGAACCTGCCATAAAACTTAAACATACTGTTGCCTTTTTTAACTCCGGATTTAAAACTGATTTATTATTCTACTAAATTTCCAATATCGGAGCTTCAGCTCTGGTTCAATTATAACCTATTATAGAAAATTATACACAAATTTATTTCATTATTAAACACCAGTAATGACTAATATGCACCAATAAGATCAGACCACTGCAAAAATACATCCTATGCATTAGTTCTAAATATAATTAGTAATACAGTCAAATTAATTGTCAGAATTCTTCAGTTTTGTCAAGAATTAATCAGCCAATAGAATGCAGCGTCCACTGTGGGTGGTAATATTAGCTTCTATGATTTATAAAGTTTAAAACCTGAAAGTTCAGAAACAGAACATCCCTGAAATCTATACAGTTCTGAACCTAAAACTAAAAAACGTGAAGATTAATAACTAATGAGTTCATTAATCTTATAATATTCATACAACAAAAATGATGAAAATCTAATATTTAGTAAATGCTTATTGCTATGTTTTTTGGAAGTGTTTTTGTTCTGCTGTAGACGAGGGCGGTTCTCTTGCTCTAAAGATTTATTTCTTTTTTAGCACAATTTAGAAATCTAGTTATTATTGTATAAATCTTTCCTGGTAATTAAATAATTAGTTATGTATTTGTTCTGTTTGCACTGTTTGAGGTGATCAAAAACAAGAACAACAATGATTTTATCCAAATACCTAAAAGAAATAAAGCACATTTTCATACAGAATAACTGAATTCCTTTATAAAATATAATAAAATACCAATAAATTTTAGTGTTAATCTTTCTGCACAGCGCTGGAAATTACAGTGATTCTAAGGGTTAAACTTTGCACACAAAATGTTAAAACCTTAAATAAAACTAAATGAATCAGTGACTGTGAAAAGTAAAATGTTAATATGAGAATATTGATGAATAAGTGTTGGTGTGTTTGCTGGTGGTTAAGCTGGTTTTCCGTGCTGGATCACATGTTTCTGTTTTTTACTCTGAATGTTGCGATTTTAACAGGAAGTAGTATTTCTGTATTGTTGCTGTGTGTGTGTGTGTGTGTGTGTGTGTGTGTGTGTGTGTGTGTGTGTGTGTGTAAAAGCATGTGGTGTACAGCGCTGATGTTTTTTTTAATGTAAATTTTCTGAATGTGAAAGATGTGTTTTATTATGCTCATCAAAATCAGAACAAAACAATAAAACAGCGCCACCTGTGGCTCAATCAAACCAGCAGTGTTTCATTTGAACAGACCCAAACCAAACCCAAACCAAACCAAACCAGACCAGACCAGACCCAAACAAGACCAAACCAAACCAAACCAGACCAGACCAGACCAAAACCAATCAAAACCAGACCCAAACCAAACTAGACCAAACCCAAACCAGACCCAAACCCAAACCAAATCAGACCCAAACCAGACCAGACCAGACCAAAACCAAACCAAACCAAATCCGACCCAAACCAGACCAAAACCAGACCCAAACCAAACCCAAACAAGACCAAACCAAACCAAACTAGACCCAAACCAAACTCAAACCAAATCAGACCCAAACCAGACCAGACCAAAACCAAACCAGACCAAACCATATCAGACCAAAACCAGACCCAAACCAGACCAAAACCAGACCCAAACCAAACCCAAACCAGACCAAAACCAAACAAAACCAGACCAAAACTAAACCAAACCAGACCAGACCAAAATCAAACAAAACCAAACCAGACCCAAACCAGACCCAAACCAAACCCAAACCAGACCAGACCAAAACCAGACCAAAACTAAACCAAACCAGACCAAAACCAAACCAGAACAAACCCAAAAAAAAAAAACAGATCAAACAAGACCCACAACCCACTCAGAAACCACCCATGTGACTGATTACATGGTCCTCCACACCTCCCCTCATATACATCCCATATATCTATATATATTATATACACTATATGTATATATATATATATATATATATATATATATATATATATATATATATATATATAAACATACTGCATCCATTTAATATATACTGCATCTATATAAAATATACACAGTATATTACATAAACAGTATCTATGTGTAATTATGTGAGTTTTTAAATGACTGTACTCAGCAGTGCATAACTGTATATAGTGCAAATTATATGTTATATAAGTTTTATTTCTATTTGTGTTTCTACTAAAAGGGATCTAGTTCTTCACGCCGATGTTTCTGTAACAATAAAAACATTTGGTTTTGATTAATATAAAGAATAGAAAACAAAGCAGGACACATTAATAATTATATAATTCTGATATTATTCATAAACATAAACATCACCTGTTAAAAACTCATAACATCTGATCGTATTTACCAAAAATTAACAATCCGTTAAATTCACAGAAGAGTATGTTTGAGATCCGAGTTCCGTCAGATCCGGTTCCGGCTGATCCAGTTCCGGCTGATCCGGTTCCGGCTGATCCGGCTCGGCTGATCCAGTTCTGGCTGATCCGGTTCTGGCTGATCCGGCTAGAGTGATCCGGTTCCGTCAGATCCAGTTCTGGCTGATCCAGTTCTGGCTGATCCGGTTCCGGCTGATCCGGTTCCAGCTGATCCGGCTCGACTGATCCGGTTCCGGCTGATCCGGTTCCAGCTGATCCGGCTCGACTGATCCGGTTCCGGCTGATCCGGTTCCAGCTGATCCGGCTCGACTGATCCGGTTCCGGCTGATCCGGTTCCAGCTGATCCGGCTCGACTGATCCGGTTCCGTCAGATCCGGTTCCGGCTGATCCGGTTCCGGCTGATCCGGTTCCGGCTGATCCGAGTGAGTTGGTGAGAATTCTAGACAAACATTTATATCATTTACTCTCATTACAGTCTTCTGTACAGAATACAAAATAAAAGTCTCTGTATTTTTTCACTGAACGCAGTTCCTGCACCCGTTATTCTCTGCATAGACGACGGATAACGCCTCCATAAAATGCATAGATAATTAGATCACACCTCCACTCGTCTGATTGTATTAGACACGTGATGCACATTTTCACAACATAAACACCATTAAAACACCACTGATCTCGTTTTACTGAAATAAAAGACTGACATCATTAAAACGTGATATTTTGATCTGAAGCTCTGTTTATAAAATATTCATGGATTTTTTTTATTTCTAAATTTCACAGGTCGTTTCATAGAATTCAACTTCATATATAAAAAGCTCCTCTGAGAGATGCTGTATTGGTGGGCGGAGTTAAAATGAGTTGCTCTGATAGGTGGGGATATTTAAATGAGCTGTTTACAGTTCAGTTTATATATCAACACACAAAAACCTCACATCTCCGTGCACTCAACTCACACCTAAACTCCGCCTACAAACACTGCCATTGGCTCATGAGCTAGCTTCATGTTACTGATATATAAATTAGAGCAGTGCAAATGATATGCAAATTAGTGTCTGTGTTAATAAGGACATTGTGGGCGGGGCTTGTTTCAGTAACTGCATTAACAATCAGCTGAACAAAAGTTTTAGAAATCAGAAGTAATTCAACTTTCCACTAAAATCACTTTCTATTTTACATCATTCTGATGATTTAAGCCACTGTGCTACAAATTTACCCTCTTTAATAAACTTTAATAAACTTTAATAAACTTTAATAAACCTGGCTATACATTTTCATCTTTTATAAATCCCTTTTTTACCATTAATTTAACCTACAATCATTTTAAGATCAAATCTGCGTATCAGTAATGGTTTGGAACCACAGTCCATGATCGTATTTTATAATTAATATTTTATAATAACTTTCCTTATAATAAATAATTTATAATGAATCATTTATGAATATTTGAGTATTTTATAATGAATATTTTGTATTTAAAATTACTTTTAACGCACCAGAACAACAGAGAGGCGTTCAGCGCCAAAAGGCATTTAAATGGGCGATATGGTCTGATAATCGGTGGGGTCTGATAATCGGTGGGGTCCGATAATCGGTGGGGTCTGATAATCGGTGGGGTTCGATAATCGGTGGGGTCTGATAATCGGTGGGGTCTGATAATCGGTGGGGTCTGATAATCGGTGGGGTCTGATAACCAGTGGGGTCCGATAATCGGTGGGGTCTGATAACCAGTGGGGTCCGATAATCGGTGGGGTCTGATGGGTCTGATAATTGGTCCGGGGTCCAGGGAACTGGTCGTCACTCTGGACTGTTCTTCCTCTTTTTAATGTCCAGCTGTTCCGGCAAAACAGCCACCTTCCTCTTCACTGCAGCTCCGCCCACTTTAATCTGCAAACGAGAAAAACAAGATTTTTAATCTCTTTTACATTAATGTTTATCTCAGAGTATCTCCGCATTAAAAGCTTCTTTTACACAACTTCTCCAGAAATCAGGAGTTTTACTGCATTCAGCCTCAACTCATCTCCAAACTAATCCTCAAACTAATCCTCAACTCATCCCCAAACTCACCCTCAACTCATCTCCAAACTCACCCTCAACTCATCCCCAAACTAATCCTCAAACTAATCCTCAACTCATCCCCAAACTCACCCTCAACTCATCTCCAAACTCACCCTCAACTCATCCCCAAACTAATCCTCAAACTAATCCTCAACTCATCCCCAAACTCGCCCTCAACTCATCCCCAAACTCACCCCAAACTCATCCTCAAACTCATCCTCACCTAATCCCCAAACTCACCCTCAACTCATCCCCAAACTCACCCTCAACTCATCTCCAAACTCACCCTCAACTCATCCCCAAACTAATCCTCAAACTAATCCTCAACTCATCCCCAAACTCGCCCTCAACTCATCCCCAAACTCACCCCAAACTCATCCTCAAACTCATCCTCACCTAATCCCCAAACTCACCCTCAACTCATCCCCAAACTCACCCTCAACTCATCCCCAAACTCACCCCAAACTCATCCTCAAACTCATCCTCACCTAATCCCCAAACTCACCCTCAACTCATCTCCAAACTCACCCTCAACTCATCCCCAAACTAATCCTCAAACTAATCCTCAACTCATCCCCAAACTCACCCTCAACTCATCTCCAAACTCACCCTCAACTCATCCCCAAACTAATCCTCAAACTAATCCTCAACTCATCCCCAAACTCGCCCTCAACTCATCCCCAAACTCACCCCAAACTCATCCTCAAACTCATCCTCACCTAATCCCCAAACTCACCCTCAACTCATCCCCAAACTCACCCTCAACTCATCCCCAAACTCACCCCAAACTCATCCTCAAACTCATCCTCACCTAATCCCCAAACTCACCCTCAACTCATCCCCAACCTCACCCTCAACTCATCCCCAAACTCACCCCCAAACTCATCCTCAACTAATCCCCAAACTCACCCTCAACTCATCCCCAAACTCAGCCTCAATTCATCCCCAAACTCAGCCTCAACTCACCCCCAATCTCACCCTCAACTCATCCCCAAACTCAGCCTCAACTCATCCCCAAACTCAGCCTCAACTCATCCCCAAACTCAGCCTCAACTCACCCCCCAAACTAATCCCCAAATTCACTCTCAACTCACCCCCAAACTAATCCCCAAACTCACCCTCAACTCATCCCTAAAACTCACCCCCAAACTAATCCCCAAACTCACCCTCAACTTATCCCCAAACTCACCCACAACTCATCCCCAAACTCAGCCTCAACTCATCCCCAAACTCAGCCTCAACTATCCCCCAAACTAATCCCCAAATTCACCCTGAACTCATCCCCTAGCTAACCCACAAACTGACCATCAACTCATCCCCAAACTCACCCTCAACTCATCCCCTAACTTATTCCCCAAACCCGCCTTCAACTCACCCCCAAACTCACCCTCAACTTATCCCCAAACTCACCCTCATCTCATGCCTAAACTCACCCCCAAACTAACCCCAAACCAATCCCCAAACTCACCCTCAGCTCATGCCCAAACTAATCCTTAACTCATCCCCAAACTTACCCCCAACTCATCCCCAAACTCACCCTCAACTCATCCCCAAACTAATCCTCAACTCATCCCCAAATTCACCCTCAACTTATCCCCTAACTAATCCCCCAAACTCACCCTCAACTCATCCCCAAACTCACCCTCAACTCATCCCCAAACTCAGCCTCAACTCACCTCCCAAACTAATCCCCCAAACTCACCCTCAACCCATCCCCAAACTCACCTTCAACTCATCCCCAAACTCAGCCTCAACTCACCTCCCAAACTAATCCCCAAATTCACCCTCAACCCATCCCCTAACTAATCCCCCAAACTCACCCTCAACCCATCCCCAAACTCACCTTCAACTCATCCCCAGACTCTGCCTCAACTCACCCCCAAACTAATCCCCAAATTCACCCTCAACTCATCCCCTAACTAATCCCCCAAACTCACCCTCAACTCATCACCAAACTAACCCTCAACTCATCCCCAAACTAATCCTCAACTCACCCCCAAACTAATCCCCAAATTCACCCTCAACTCATCCCCTAACTAATCCCCCAAACTCACCCTCAACTCATCCCCAAACTCACCCTCAAACTCATCCCCAAACTCAGCCTCAACTCACCCCCCAAACTAATCCCCAAACTCATCCTCAACTCATCCCCAAACTCACCCTCAGCTCATCCCTAAACTCACCCTCAACTCATCCCCAAACTTACCCTCAACTCATCCCCTAACCCCCCCTCACTGCAGCTCTTGTGTTTATAGGTGACTCACCTCTCGGTCGGGTCTCTCGCGCCGCTGTTCCAGGTTTAACTGTTCACACAGAAAACAAAGAGCTGCATCAACATCAAAGACAAGAAAGATCAAATCACAAAGCATAATCTGT
>NC_064420.1:52605000-52632500 GCF_023375975.1 Astyanax mexicanus
AGCACCAATTAATAACACTCAACACACTATATAAACACACACGCACTGAACACACTAAATAAAAACACACTGAACACACTATGCTGGTTCACCTTCTTCTCCAGTACAGCGTATCCGGCGTCGGCGGTGGCTGATTCTCGGCGGTCTTCAGGTCGCCGGGAGCCGGAGGGGGCGGAGCAGCCGGAAGGGGCGGAGCAGCCGGAGGGGGCGGAGCACGAGCGCACATTCTCCTTCTGCCGGTTCAGACTTTTAGCCCAGCGCTCCATATCTTTAGCGATCTAAACAATTTAAAGATGTGATACAAACTCAACAAAAATAATCAAACAAAAACAGAAGATCATCCTTAAATGTAAAAAATCATCCAAAAACAGTAAAATGTTCCACTATTGGTTTCTGATAATAATCCAGAGGTGATACATAACACTGTTAACAGTTATGTAAACTACTGTGTTGATTCAAATAATAATCCCTGGATTAATAAGGGTCTAAAACATCACTTTTAAATGACAAGAAAATAGCTTTCCCGAAGAGAGAGAAAGTGAGACATACAGAGAAGGAACAGGACTTAAAAATCAAAAAGTGGATTGTAAGAAAGTAGAAGAGAAACTGAGGAATGTCTTGTAAAAGATGCTTAGGAAGGATTAGGTACAGTGATGGGAAGGAAAGGCAGGTAAACCCCTCAGAGTGAGGACTTCAAATGACCTGAACATGTTCTAATCTAGATTTAATAAAAGTGATTTTAGTGATGGAAGTGATTATGTGTGTGAGGGATTGACTCCTGTCCTCTAAAGACCTTTAATGTTGAAGTTCTCAATTTTCTTAAGTTAACCCCAACAAAGCTAATGGACAAGTCAGACTCAAAGAAAGGGTCTTGAAGGAATGTGCAACTAAACTGGGACCTGTTTTCAC
The DNA here is from genome assembly GCF_023375975.1 of Astyanax mexicanus. Lineage (NCBI taxonomy): Eukaryota > Metazoa > Chordata > Actinopteri > Characiformes > Acestrorhamphidae > Astyanax > Astyanax mexicanus. The sequence continues at coordinate 52,605,910 of NC_064420.1, forward strand.
TCAGTTATTTCAGCTGTTTTTAATATTAGTTTTGTCCCTCAGGCTCTGTGCCATATAATAATGTAGTGACTATAGACCCACTGTGTTTTTATCTATATTAGGTAAAGAGCTTCTACACAAACAGTCGAGCTCATGAACCCCAGTTCATGCAGTTTCTATACAGCTGGTGGAGGAGTGGAAGGTGCTACGCTGGTTCTGCTGGATAAAGTATATGGTTATTTGAAATAGACTAGTAATTAAGTTCTGGTGTTTTTTCATGGTTTTCTCTCCAGCCTTTACTACAGTCCAGCTCCATCTTCTCTCACAATGTTTATGAGACCTGAATGTCAGTAAAAGCGTGGTTTTGTGTTTGAGATGGAAGCACTGTTTCTAACTGCCTTGTTCTGAAGACTGGTGTCCCACGGGTGTGCGTTTTATACCCCATCTTATTTTAAATTTAAACAAATGAGATAAAATAAAGCAGTAAAAATATCTCGCTTATAAAATATGCTGAAGATCTGGCCCTTGTTGTCTGTCTGGAGGATGCTGCCAGCTCACCCTACCTTCAGTGCATTAGCCAATAGTCACCTGTTTTGATGTCAGTTTCCTTTATCTTAATGTTAGTAAGGCCACGCAGCTCTGTTTTGAAGAAAGGAGGGTAGCATCAAGTTTCTGTTTAATCCAATCATCATGAAGGAACAGGAAGTGGAACAAGAATTTTAAATATTTGGGGACAATCTTTGACAACAGACTCACTTTTTTTTAGATTATGTTGATCACATCTATAAAAAGGTTCTTTCATCTCAAGCACAATCAGATCCTGATTTATAGGTCACTTGTTGAAAGTGTGGTCACTTTTAACATTGTTTTTTGGTATGGAAACCTGTCAGTTAAATACAGAAACAATCTGGCCCAAGAGGTTAATTAATCCAGTAACAGTTACAGCCACTACAGAACCTATACAGCTGATCCATAACAAAAATGCAATTCGGGTCTACAGTGATCTCACGCATCCCCTTTACTCATCATTTCAGTTGCTCCCTTCAGACAGGAGACTCCAGATTCCATTAGCTAAGAAGAACAGATTCAAAAAGTAATTTGTTTCTCTTGCTGTAAATATTCTTAATAAGAATGTAATAAACATTTCCCCTCTACTAGGGGAGTCAAAAGTTTGGTTACCTGTTGGGCTGTTTTGGTCTTTGGTTTGTCTTTCTTGTCCTTGTTAGCAAAAGAGGAGGGGTCAGACGAGGTTTCTGCGTCTGGGGTCTCATCCTGTCCTGCAGCAGGGACGTATGTGTGTTTGTCCCCATCCCAGTACATATAGTGTTGAGTGTAAGGGTTATAGTAATACTGCAGGAAATTAAACACAAGAAATTAACCATTAAACTGCTTGATCTACACAACTATAATGCAGACTACATGATTTTTCACCTAAGAAACATTAGAGGATTATTACTGAGGATACAATATACACATAACGAGGGAAACAGTGAATCTGCATTGGGGGGTTTCTGTAATGGGGAATGGGGGAATCTGTGATGGGGGAATAGGAGGCATCTGCGATGGGGGAATAGAGGGAATCTGCAATGGGACAATAAGGGGAATCTGCAATAGGGAAATAGGGGGAATCTGCGACGGGGGAATAGGGGGAATCTGCGATGGGGAAATAGGGGAAATCTGCGGTGGGGGAATAGGGGACTATGGGGGAATAGGCGGAATCTGCGATGGGGGAATAGGGGGAATCTAAGATGGGGGAATGGGCGGACTCTGCGATGAGGGAAAGGGCGGAATCTGCGACGGGGAAGAGGGGGGAACTGCGATGGGGAATAGGGGACTCTGCAATGGAGAATGGGGGAATCTGTGATGGGGAATAGGGGGAATCTGCTATTGGGGAATAGGGGGAATCTGCTATTGGGGAATAGGGGACTCTGCAATGGAGAATGGGGGAATCTGTGATGGGGAATAGGGGGAATCTGCTATTGGGGAATAGGGGGAATCTGCAATGGGGAAATGGTGACTCTGGGATGTGCAATGAGGGAATGGGGGAATCTGCGATGTGGGAATAGGGGACTCTGCGGTGGGGGAATAGGGGGAACTTGCGATTGGGGAATAGGGGAATCTGCGGTGGGGGAATGGGGGGAATCTGCAAAGGGAAAATAAGGGGAATCTGCAAAGCGAAAATAAGGGGAATCTGCAATAGGGAAATAGGGGGAATCTTCGACGGGGGAATAGGGGGAATCTGCGATGGGGAAATAGGGGAAATCTGCGGTGGGGGAATAGGGGACTATGGGGGAATAGGCGGAATCTGCGATGGGGGAATAGGGGGAATCTAAGATGGGGGAATGGGGGGACTCTGCGATGAGGGAAAGGGCTGAATCTGTGATGGGGAAGAGGGGGAATCTAAGATGGGGGAAATAGGGGGGAAATGCGATGGGGAATAGGGGACTCTGCGGTGGGGGAATAGGGGGAACCTGCGATTGGGGAATCTGCGGTGGGGGGAATAGGGGACTCTGCGGTGGGGGAATGGGGGACTCTGCGGTGGGGAAATGGGGGACTCTGCTGTGGGGGAGTGGGGGATTCTGCGGTGGGGGTGTGGGGGACTCTGCGGTGGGGGAATGGGGGACTCTGCGGTGGGGGATTAGGGGGAAACTGCGATGGGGGAATAGGGGGAATCTGAGATGGGGGAAAAGGGGGAATCTGAGATGGGGCTAGGGGGAATCTGAGATGAGGGAATGGGGGAATCTGTGATGCGGGATTGGGGGGAATCTGCAATAGGGAAATGGGAAGACTTTGCAATGGGTGAATGGTGACTCTGCGGTGGGGGAATAGAGGACACTGCGGTCCACAAACACAAGAAATGAACCATTAAACTACTTGATCTACACAACTATAATGCAGACTACATGCTTTATCACTTAAGAAACAGAGGATTATTACTGAGGATACAATTAACGAGTCCCCACATAACGAGGGAGACAGGGTATGGGAGAATCTGGGGGGAGTGAATCTGCATTGGGGCATTTCTGTAATGGGGAATGGGGGACTCTGATGCGGAAAGGGGTGTCTCTCTGCGATGGGAGAATGAGTGGAATCTGCAATGGAGGAATAGGGGACTCTGGGATGGGGTAATAGGGGATACAGTGATGGGGAATCTGTGATGGGGGAATAGGGGGAATCTGCGATGTGAAAATGGGGGGAATCTGCAATTGGGGGAATAGGGAGAATCTGAGATAGGGGAATAGGGGAGTCTGTGACGGAGGAACAGGGGGAATCTGCGATGGGGGGAAAAGGGAAATCTGAGATGGGGGAACAGGGGAATCTGCAATGGGGGAATGGGGGACTGCGGTGGGGGAAAGGGGGACTCTGCGGTGGGGGAAAGGGGGGCTCTGCGGTGGGGGAAAGGGGGACTCTGCGGTGGGGGAAAGGGGGGCTCTGCGGTGGGGGAAAGGGGGACTCTGCGGTGGGGGAAAGGGGGACTCTGCGGTGGGGGAAAGGGGGGCTCTGCGGTGGGGGAAAGGGGGACTCTGCGGTGGGGGAAAGGGGGGCTCTGCGGTGGGGGAAAGGGGGACTCTGCAGTGGGGAATAGGGGGAATCTGCAATGGGGTATAGGGGGAATCTGAGATGGGGGAATAGGGGGAATCTATGATGTGAAAATGGGGGGGAATCTGCAATTGGGGGAATAGGGAGAATCTGAGATAGGGGAATAGGGGAGTCTGTGACGGAGGAACAGGGGGAATCTGCGATGGGGGGAAAAGGGAAATCTGAGATGGGGGAACAGGGGAATCTGCAATGGGGGAATGGGGGACTCTGCGGTGGGGGAAAGGGGGGCTCTGCGGTGGGGGAAAGGGGGACTCTGCGGTGGGGAATAGGGGGAATCTGCAATGGGGAATAGGGGGAATCTGAGATGGGGAATAGGGGGAATCTGAGATGGGGGACTAGGGAAAATCTGAGATGGGGGACTAGGGGGAATCTGAGATGGGGGACTAGGGGGAATCTGAGATGGGGGACTAGGGGGAATCTGAGATGGGGGACTAGGGGGAATCTGAGATGGGGGACTATGGGGAATCTGAGATGGGGGACTATGGGGGACTATGGGGAATCTGAGATGAGGGAATGGGGGAATCTGAGATGGGGGAATAGGCGGAGTCTGCGATGGGGGAGTAGGGGACTCTGCAATGGGGGAATGGGGGAAATCTGAGATGGGGGATTGGGGTAATGGGGGAATCAGTGATGGGGAATAGGGAACTTTGCGATGGGGGAATCGGGGGAATCTGCGATAGGGTTATGGGAGACCCTGTGATGGGGGGCCCTGCCATGATGGGGTGCTGCAATGGGTGTAATGGTGTTACAAGTGTAATACTGTTACCTGAGAGTTTGGATCGTAGTAGAGGCCAGTGAAAGGGTCATAGTAATATCCCGAGCTTTCATCATACTGATAGGTGGATACATCAGGATCAGCTACAGGAACGAGCAACACTAATTACTTAAACAGTCACCTGAATAAAACAATCCATTGAGGCACATAAGTTGTCTGAATCACATTTAGCTATTTAAAGCCTCATTGTGATCAAACTGTAGCATTCTGATTTGGAAGCATTCTAAACGTTTCCATGTTTCATATTTAAAAAGCCCATGAGTTCCGTTTATTACATTTGTGCAGTGTTATGTTCCATATTCCATTTAAACACAAACCTCTTTGTATTTTTATAATTAAATCACTGTTTGTATGATTATGTATTTGAGGTTATTTTAATAAACAAACACAGTGATCAATTCATGTCTTATCGGATTATGTTTACTTTAAAACAGCGCTTAACAATAAATAAAAACTATAAAACAGTAACTCACGGTACTGCTGTCGCTCAAACGCTGTTCCTGGAGTCGCCGGCTGAGGCTTTCCTGCTGTCTCAACCTGCTGGGGCAGTGTAGCCTACACACACAAACACACACACACACACACACACACACACACACACACACATGTGTACACACAAACACACACGCACACACACAAACACACACACACACACACAGTGCTGAGTGTGTGTACCTGGCTGGGCTGTGTGTAATAGTGTAAGGTGTGTGTGTGTGTGTGTGTGTGTACCTGGCAGGGTTGTGTGTATGCTGCCGGTGTTAGCGTCAGGGGAAGGGCAGATGAAGGACGGACTCCTCCACTTTCAGTTAAAGCTACACACACACACACTTTAAAAAGATGCATGGCATTATGGGTATTACAAGAGTTTATCCTGCTTTTGTTGGAGTAACTGTCTCTACTGTCCAGAAACACTTTCTACTAGATTCTTCACTCAGAGAATTGCTGTGAGGATTTAACTGCTTTCAGCAACAAGAATGTTATTGAGGTCATTCCCAACTCATTCCATCCCAATGTAGAACACAGTTCCACTGCTCCACAGATCAGAATTTACTCCTGGTGCAAAAACAGCCTCATGTTTATATATCTTCTGCAGAGAGTCGTATTCTAATGGCAGCAATTCTCTATTTAAAAAGCATTTTAAAAAAACACATTAGTCAGGTTTAACACTGCATTTCTTAATCTGGATCAAAATCACATTATTCAGCTCAGACAGAAAAACAGAAACCCCGACTTTAAAAAAGTCTTTTATGTGCAAAGAAACTAAATGTGTACACATCTTTATATTTTTTATTACCTGTGGCCCCTCCCCTTCCGTCATACTCCCCCATTATCCCCGGGGCAGATGACATCAAGTCTGCCCCCGGAGCTCCGGACCCCTTAAACCCCTCAGTGCTGCCTCCCGCTGGACTCTCCTGCACTAATACTGCTGCCCCCTGCTGGCACACACTGCCGTCTCCTCCGGCCGAGAGCTGCTGGACGGTCTAGAGAGAGAGAGAATAAATAATGTTGTATTTATATGTTTATGAAAAAAACTTCTAATGAACCCATTCAGATACTTAAACATGCACCACTGCTGACACAGATGTGCAAATAAACACACAGCTTGTCTAGTCTCTATAAAAAAATAATCGACGGGAGGCGCCAGTGGTCCAGCGGTCTACAGCGCTGCCACTATGAGTGGGAGGTCGCAGGTCATGCAGCTTTGCAATCAAGCTGCCGGCGCTCAGAGGGAGCACAATTGGCCCTGCTCCCTCCAGGTGGGTAGATGGTGCTCTCTCCACACGTGACTCCTAGGGTGATGTCTGCAGCACAGGGCGTCTGTGAGCTGATGTACCGGAACCAAGTCGCTGTGTTTTCCTCCGAGCGGAGGAAGGGGGGGTGCTAATGAGTGGGTTGGGTAATATGGGGTGTTTTTTAATGACAGATGGCCGATATAAAGTTGATATCACAAGCTCAAGATCATAAACCCCACCCCCCCTCCTCTAAATCAGCAAGTGTCCCAACACCGCAGTCCCCATAGTGGACAAATTACACAAATTACATAATTTAAATTTACATAATAACGTATAACCGCTCACTGCAAAGAGATACCTGAGAGACCGCCCACTGAGCCGCCGCGATCGCTGTACTCGCCACTGTCGCAGCACTGACCCGACTCCCATCCGTCAGAAACACATCACTGAAAAAAAACAAGGTTATTAATATCTCTAACCCCAACTCTGAACGAGTTCATCTCTCAAACCCTCACTCTGAACGAGTTCATCTCTCAAACCCCCACTCTGAACGAGTTCATCTCTCAAACCCTCACTCTGAACGAGTTCATCTCTCAAACCCCCACTCTGAACAAGTTCATCTCTCAAACCCCCACTCTGAACGAGTTCATCTCTCAAACCCCCACTCTGAACGAGTTCATCTCTCAAACCCCCACTCTGAACGAGTTCATCTCTCAAACCCTCACTCTGAACGAGTTCATCTCTCAAACCCCCACTCTGAACAAGTTCATCTCTCAAACCCCCACTCTGAACGAGTTCATCTCTCAAACCCCCACTCTGAACGAGTTCATCTCTCAAACCCCCACTCTAAACGAGTTCATCTCTCAAACCCCCACTATGAACGAGTTCATCTCTCAAACCCCCACTCTAAACGAGTTCATCTCTCAAACCCCCACTCTAAACGAGTTCATCTCTCAAACCCCTACTCTGAACAAGTTCACCTCTCAAACCCCCACTCTGAACGAGTTCATCTCTCAAACCCCCACTCTAAACGAGTTCATCTCTCAAACCCCCACTCTAAACAAGCACATCCCTCAAACCCCCACTCTAAACGAGTTCATCTCTCAAACCCCCACTCTAAACGAGTTCATCTCTCAAACCCCCACTATGAACGAGTTCATCTCTCAAACCCCCACTCTAAACGAGTTCATCTCTCAAACCCCCACTCTGAACGAGTTCATCTCTCAAACCCCCACTCTGAACGAGTTCATCTCTCAAACCCCCACTCTAAACAAGTTCACCTCTCAAACCCCCACTCTGAACGAGTTCATTTATCAAACCCCCACTCTGAACGAGTTCATTTATCAAACCCCCACTCTGAACGAGTTCATTTATCAAACCCCCACTCTGAACGAGTTCATCTCTCAAACCCCCACTCTGAACGAGTTCATTTATCAAACCCCCACTCTGAACGAGTTCATTTATCAAACCCCCACTCTGAACGAGTTAATCATCTCTCAAAGCCCCACTCTAATAAAGTTCATCTCTCAAACCCCCACTCTGAACGAGTTAATCATCTCTCAAACCCCCACTCTGAACGAGTTCATTTATCAAACCCCCACTCTGAACGAGTTAATCATCTCTCAAACCCCCACTCTGAACGAGTTCATCTCTCAAACCCCCACTCTGAACGAGTTCATCTCTCAAACCCCCACTCTGAACGAGTTCATTTATCAAACCCCCACTCTGAACGAGTTCATTTATCAAACCCCCACTCTAAACGAGTTAATGATCTCTCAAACCCCCACTCTAAACGAGTTAATCATCTCTCAAAGCCCCACTCTAATAAAGTTCATCTCTCAAACCCCCACTCTGAACGAGTTAATCATCTCTCAAAGCCCCACTCTGAACTCTGAACGAGTTCATTTATCAAACCCCCACTCTAAACAAGTTCATCTCTCAAACCCCCACTCTGAACGAGTTCATCTCTCAAACCCCCACTCTGAACGAGTTCATCTCTCAAACCCCCACTCTGAACTCTGAACGAGTTCATTTATCAAACCCCCACTCTAATGAAGTTCATCTCTCAAAGCCCCACTCTGAACGAGTTAATCATCTCTCAAAGCCCCACTCTGAACGAGTTAATCATCTCTCAAAGCCCCACTCTGAACAATTTCATCTCTCAAACCCCCACTCTAAACGAGTTCATTTATCAAACCCCCACTCTGAACGAGTTCATTTGTCAAACCCCCACTCTAAACAAGTTCATCTCTCAAACCCCCACTCTGAACGAGTTCATTTATCAAACCCCCACTCTGAACGAGTTCATTTATCAAACCCCCACTCGAAACAAGTTCATCTCTCAAACCCCCACTCTGAATGAGTTCATCTCTCAAACCCCCACTCTGAACGAGTTCATCTCTCAAACCCCCACTCTAAACGAGTTAATGATCTCTCAAACCCCCACCCTAAACAAGTTAATCATCTCTCAAACCCCCACTCTGAACGAGTTCATCTCTCAAACCCCCACTCTAAACAAGTTAATCATCTCTCAAACCCCCACTCTGAACGAGTTCACCTCTCAAACACCCACTCTGAACAAGTACATCTCTCAAACCCCCACTCTGAACAAGTTCATTTATCAAACCCCCACTCTGAACGAGTTCATCTCTCAAACCCCCACTCTGAACGAGTTCATTTATCAAACCCCCACTCTAAACGAGTTCATCTCTCAAACTCCCACTCTGAACGAGTTCATCTCTCAAACCCCCACTCTAAACGAGTTCATCTCTCAAACCCCCACTCTGAACGAGTTCATCTCTCAAACCCCCACTCTAAACGAGTTCATCTCTCAAACCCCCACTCTGAACGAGTTCATTTATCAAACCCCCACTCTGAACGAGTTCATCTCTCAAACCCCCACTCTAAACGAGTTCATCTCTCAAACCCCCACTCTGAACGAGTTCATCTCTCAAACCCCCACTCTAAACAAGTTCACCTCTCAAACCCCCACTCTGAACGAGTTCATTTATCAAACCCCCACTCTGAACGAGTTCATCTCTCAAACCCCCACTCTAAACGAGTTCATCTCTCAAACCCCCACTCTGAACGAGTTCATCTCTCAAACCCCCACTCTGAACGAGTTCATCTCTCAAACCCCCACTCTGAACGAGTTCATCTCTCAAACCCCCACTCTGAACGAGTTCATCTCTCAAACCCCCACTCTGAACAAGTTCACCTCTCAAACCCCCACTCTGAACGAGTTCATCTCTCAAACCCCCACTCTAAACGAGTTCATCTCTCAAACCCCCACTCTGAACGAGTTCACCTCTCAAACCCCCACTCTGAACGAGTTAATCATCTCTCAAACCCCCACTCTGAACGAGTTCATTTATCAAACCCCCACTCTGAACGAGTTCATCTCTCAAACCCCCACTCTAAACGAGTTCATCTCTCAAACCCCCACTCTGAACGAGTTCATCTCTCAAACCCCCACTCTGAACGAGTTCATCTCTCAAACCCCCACTCTAAACGAGTTCATCTCTCAAACCCCCACTCTGAACGAGTTCATCTCTCAAACCCCCACTCTAAACAAGTTCACCTCTCAAACCCCCACTCTGAACGAGTTCATTTATCAAACCCCCACTCTAAACGAGTTCATCTCTCAAACCCCCACTCTAAACGAGTTCATCTCTCAAACCCCCACTCTGAACGAGTTCATCTCTCAAACCCCCACTCTAAACAAGTTCACCTCTCAAACCCCCACTCTGAACGAGTTCATTTATCAAACCCCCACTCTGAACGAGTTCATCTCTCAAACCCCCACTCTGAACGAGTTCATCTCTCAAACCCCCACTCTGAACGAGTTCATCTCTCAAACCCCCACTCTGAACGAGTTCACCTCTCAAACCCCCACTCTGAACGAGTTCATCTCTCAAACCCCCACTCTGAACGAGTTCATCTCTCAAACCCCCACTCTGAACGAGTTCATCTCTCAAACCCCCACTCTGAACGAGTTCATCTCTCAAACCCCCACTCTGAACGAGTTCATCTCTCAAACCCCCACTCTGAACGAGTTCATTTATCAAACCCCCACTCTGAACGAGTTCATCTCTCAAACCCCCACTCTAAACGAGTTCATCTCTCAAACCCCCACTCTGAACGAGTTCATCTCTCAAACCCCCACTCTGAACGAGTTCATCTCTCAAACCCCCACTCTGAACGAGTTCATCTCTCAAACCCCCACTCTGAACGAGTTCACCTCTCAAACCCCCACTCTGAACGAGTTAATCATCTCTCAAACCCCCACTCTGAACGAGTTCATTTATCAAACCCCCACTCTGAACGAGTTCATCTCTCAAACCCCCACTCTAAACGAGTTCATCTCTCAAACCCCCACTCTGAACGAGTTCATCTCTCAAACCCCCACTCTAAACAAGTTCACCTCTCAAACCCCCACTCTGAACGAGTTCATTTATCAAACCCCCACTCTAAACGAGTTCATCTCTCAAACCCCCACTCTAAACGAGTTCATCTCTCAAACCCCCACTCTGAACGAGTTCATCTCTCAAACCCCCACTCTAAACAAGTTCATCTCTCAAACCCCCACTCTGAACGAGTTCATCTCTCAAACCCCCACTCTGAACGAGTTCATCTCTCAAACCCCCACTCTAAACAAGTTCATCTCTCAAACCCCCACTCTGAACGAGTTCACCTCTCAAACCCCCACTCTGAACGAGTTCATCTCTCAAACCCCCACTCTGAACGAGTTCATCTCTCAAACCCCCACTCTGAACGAGTTCATCTCTCAAACCCCCACTCTGAACGAGTTCATCTCTCAAACCCCCACTCTGAACGAGTTCATCTCTCAAACCCCCACTCTGAACGAGTTCATCTCTCAAACCCCCACTCTGAACGAGTTCATCTCTCAAACCCCCACTCTGAACGAGTTCATCTCTCAAACCCCCACTCTGAACGAGTTCATCTCTCAAACCCCCACTCTAAACGAGTTCATCTCTCAAACCCCCACTCTGAACGAGTTCATCTCTCAAACCCCCACTCTGAACGAGTTCATCTCTCAAACCCCCACTCTAAACGAGTTCATCTCTCAAACCCCCACTCTGAACGAGTTCATCTCTCAAACCCCCACTCTGAACGAGTTAATCGCTCAGAGGTCGGTACCGTTTGGATCCTTTAGCGAATTCTACAGATACGATTTTCCCATCAATGGAGAGCGGAGGCTGCAGGGCCTGTAGAATCTGCAGCAGCTGAGACGCCTCCTACACACACACACACACACACACACACATACACACACACACACACACATACACACACACACACACAGGTGACTGATCACAGAATAACAGAATAATAAACTAAGGAACAAACTAATTACTAAATTAAACAACATATATAATACACTTTAAAATGTGCAGAAAATAAAGCAGATAATTTAAGCAGGATGTCCAAACTTCTGCACTGGTGTTACTGGTGGTGATACAGGTGTTACTGGTAATACTGGTGTTACTGGTGTTGCTGGCGGTGCTAGTGTTACTGGTGTTACTGGTGGTGCTGGTCTAAATGGCGGTGCTGGTGTTACTGGTGGTGCTGGTCTAAATGGTGGTGCTAGTGTTACTGGTGGTGCTGGTCTAAATGGTGGTGCTAGTGTTACTGGTGGTGCTGGTCTAAATGGTGGTGCTAGTGTTACTGGTGGTGCTGGTCTAAATGGTGGTGCTAGTGTTACTGGTGTTACTGGTTTACCACGATGGTGCTGAGCTGCAGGAAGGCGAAGCCTCGGTTGAGCTGCGTCTGTTTGTCTTTGATCAGACGGACGTTGGACGGTGAGAGAGCGGCGAACGGAGAAACCGCCGCAAGAATTGTCTCCAGAGCGGAGTGAGGACCCAGATTCCTCAAGATCAGAGCTGCACACATACACACACACACACACACACAAACATATACTCACACTCAGGCACGTGTGTATATGTTTGTGTATGTATGTGTGTGTGTGTGTGTGTCTGTGTGCGTACTGTCATTAGCCACTTCGTTGGGAGGTGTTGGGGTGGTGGGCGTGGCGGTGGGCGGGGCTGCAGGCTGGTAGATTGTGGGCAGGGGCAGTAAACCCTGTGAGGAATCCTTTACCTGCCCCAAGTGTACCTCCCTCTGCAGCAGCGGCAATTTTAGCTCCGCCTCTGAGAACAGTCAGCCAATTAAAGTACAAGTAAAGATCAAAGTCATTTATTATTATTATTATTATTATTATTATTATTATTATTATTATTATTATTATTATTATTATTATTATTATTAGTTTACCAGATTTTGGAATTCCACATTTGAAACATTTCTCTCTCCGTTTGAAGTTCTGAACTCCACACTGAAACACATCAAACATCACAACTATAATTATCATATCAACCACTGTACCAGATCAACACACACTAACACCTCATACACCACCCCGATCATACACACACTAACACCTCATACACCACCATAATACACACACACTAACACCTCATACACCACCCCCATCATACACACACTAACACCTCATACACCACCACCATAATACACACACTAACACCTCATACACCACCACCATAATACACACACTAACACCTCATACACCACCCCCATAATACACACACTAACACCTCATACACCACCCCCATAATACACACACTAACACCTCATACACCACCCCATAATACACACACACACTAACACCTCATACACCACCACCATCATACACACACACACTAACACCTCATACACCACCCCCATCATACACACACTAACACCTCATACACCACCCCCATAATACACACACTAACACCTCATACACCACCATAATACACACACACTAACACCTCATACACCACCCCCATCATACACACACTAACACCTCATACACCACCCCCATAATACACACACTAACACCTCATACACCACCCCCATCATACACACACTAACACCTCATACACCACCACCATAATACACACACTAACACCTCATACACCACCCCCATAATACACACACTAACACCTCATACACCACCCCCATAATACACACACTAACACCTCATACACCACCCCCATCATACACACACTAACACCTCATACACCACCACCATAATACACACACTAACACCTCATACACCACCCCCATAATACACACACTAACACCTCATACACCACCCCATCATACACACACTAACACCTCATACACCACCCCATAATACACACACACTAACACCTCATACACCACCACCATCATACACACACACACTAACACCTCATACACCACCCCATCATACACACACTAACACCTCATACACCACCCCCATCATACACACACACACTAACACCTCATACACCACCACCATAATACACACACACTAACACCTCATACACCACCATAATACACACACACACACTAACACCTCATACACCACCCCCATAATACACACACACTAACACCTCATACACCACCCCCATAATACACACACTAACACCTCATACACCACCATAATACACACACACACACTAACACCTCATACACCACCCCATAATACACACACACACTAACACCTCATACACCACCCCCGTAATACACACACTAACACCTCATACACCACCCCCGTAATACACACACTAACACCTCATACACCACCCCCATAATACACACACTAACACCTCATACACCACCATAATACACACACACACACTAACACCTCATACACCACCCCATAATACACACACACACTAACACCTCATACACCACCCCCGTAATACACACACTAACACCTCATACACCACCCCCATCATACACACACACACTAACACCTCATACACCACCACCATAATACACACACACTAACACCTCATACACCACCATAATACACACACACACACTAACACCTCATACACCACCCCCATAATACACACACACTAACACCTCATACACCACCCCCATAATACACACACTAACACCTCATACACCACCATAATACACACACACACACTAACACCTCATACACCACCCCATAATACACACACACTAACACCTCATACACCACCCCCATAATACACACACTAACACCTCATACACCACCCCATAATACACACACACTAACACCTCATACACCACCCCATAATACACACACACACTAACACCTCATACACCACCACCATAATACACACACACTAACACCTCATACACCACCCCCATAATACACACACACACTAACACCTCATACACCACCACCATCATACACACACACACTAACACCTCATACACCACCCCCATCATACACACACACTAACACCTCATACACCACCATAATACACACACACACACTAACACCTCATACACCACCCCCATAATACACACACACTAACACCTCATACACCACCCCAATAATACACACACACTAACACCTCATACACCACCCCATAATACACACACACACTAACACCTCATACACCACCCCCATAATACACACACACACTAACACCTCATACACCACCACCATAATACACACACACTAACACCTCATACACCACCCCCATAATACACACACACACTAACACCTCATACACCACCCCCATAATACACACCCACTAACACCTCATACACCACCCCCATAATACACACACACACTAACACCTCATACACCACCACCATAATACACACACACACACTAACACCTCATACACCACCACCATAATACACACACACACACACTAACACCTCATACACCACCACCATAATACACACACTAACACCTCATACACCACCACCATCATACACACACACACTAACACCTCATACACCACCCCCATAATACACACACACTAACACCTCATACACCACCACCATAATACACACACACACACACACTAACACCTCATACACCACCCCATAATACACACACACTAACACCTCATACACCACCACCATAATACACACACTAACACCTCATACACCACCACCATAATACACACACACTAACACCTCATACACCACCCCATAATACACACACACACTAACACCTCATACACCACCCCCATAATACACACACACTAACACCTCATACACCACCCCCATAATACACACACACACTAACACCTCATACACCACCCCATAATACACACACACTAACACCTCATACACCACCCCATAATACACACACACTAACACCTCATTCACCACCCCATAATACACACACACTAACACCTCATACACCACCCCATAATACACACACTAACACCTCATACACCACCACCATAATACACACACACACACTAACACCTCATACACCACCACCATAATACACACACACTAACACCTCATACACCACCACCATCATACACACACACACTAACACCTCATACACCACCACCATAATACACACACACTAACACCTCATACACCACCCCATCATACACACACTAACACCTCATACACCACCACCATAATACACACACACACTAACACCTCATACACCACCACCATAATACACACACACTAACACCTCATACACCACCCCATAATACACACACACACTAACACCTCATACACCACCCCCATCATACACACACACACTAACACCTCATACACCACCACCATAATACACACACACTAACACCTCATACACCACCATAATACACACACACACACTAACACCTCATACACCACCCCCATAATACACACACACTAACACCTCATACACCACCCCCATAATACACACACTAACACCTCATACACCACCACCATAATACACACACTAACACCTCATACACCACCCCATAACACACACACACTAACACCTCATACACCACCCCCATAATACACACACACACACACTAACACCTCATACACCACCACCATAATACACACACTAACACCTCATACACCACCCCCATAATACACACACACTAACACCTCA
This sequence comes from Astyanax mexicanus, assembly GCF_023375975.1. NCBI lineage: Eukaryota > Metazoa > Chordata > Actinopteri > Characiformes > Acestrorhamphidae > Astyanax > Astyanax mexicanus. Next base: position 52,621,931 of record NC_064420.1, read on the forward strand.
TACACCACCACCATCATACACACACACACTAACACCTCATACACCACCCCCATAATACACACACACTAACACCCTATACACCACCCCCATAATACACACACTAACACCTCATACACCACCCCATAATACACACACACTAACACCTCATACACCACCACCATAATACACACACACTAACACCTCATACACCACCACCATAATACACACACACACACTAACACCTCATACACCACCACCATAATACACACACTAACACCTCATACACCACCACCATCATACACACACACACTAACACCTCATACACCACCCCCATAATACACACACACTAACACCTCATACACCACCACCATAATACACACACTAACACCTCATACACCACCCCCATAATACACACACACTAACACCTCATACACCACCACCATCATACACACACACACTAACACCTCATACACCACCCCCATAATACACACACACTAACACCTCATACACCAGCCCCATCATACACACACACACACACTAACACCTCATACACCACCCCATAATACACACACACTAACACCTCATACACCACCCCATAATACACACACACTAACACCTCATACACCACCCCATAATACACACACACTAACACCTCATACACCACCCCATAATACACACACACTAACACCTCATACACCACCCCATAATACACACACACTAACACCTCATACACCACCCCCATAATACACACACACTAACACCCTATACACCACCACCATAATACACACACACACACTAACACCCTATACACCACCCCCATAATACACACACACTAACACCTCATACACCACCACCATAATACACACACACACACTAACACCTCATACACCACCACCATAATACACACACACACTAACACCTCATACACCACCCCATAATACACACACACTAACACCTCATACACCACCCCCATAATACACACACACTAACACCTCATACACCACCACAATAATACACACACTAACACCTCATACACCACCACCATAATACACACACACACTAACACCTCATACACCACCCCCATAATACACACACTAACACCTCATACACCACCCCATAATACACACACACTAACACCTCATACACCACCACCATAATACACACACACACTAACACCTCATACACCACCCCCATAATACACACACTAACACCTCATACACCACCACCATAATACACACACACACTAACACCTCATACACCACCACCATAATACACACACACTAACACCTCATACACCACCCCCATAATACACACACTAACACCTCATACACCACCCCATAATACACACACACTAACACCTCATACACCACCACCATAATACACACACACACTAACACCTCATACACCACCCCCATAATACACACACTAACACCTCATACACCACCACCATAATACACACACACACTAACACCTCATACACCACCACAATAATACACACACTAACACCTCATACACCACCACCATAATACACACACACACACACACTAACACCTCATACACCACCCCCATAATACACACACACACTAACACCTCATACACCACCCCCATAATACACACACACACTAACACCTTATACACCACCACCATAATACACACACACTAACACCTCATACACCACCACCATAATACACACACACACTAACACCTCATACACCACCACCATAATACACACACACACACACTAACACCTCATACACCACCCCCGTAATACACACACACACTAACACCTCATACACCACCACAATAATACACACACTAACACCTCATACACCACCACCATAACACACACACACACTAACACCTCATACACCACCACAATAATACACACACACTAACACCTCATACACCACCCCCATAATACACACACACTAACACCTCATACACCACCCCCATAATACACACACACACACTAACACCTCATACACCACCACAATAATACACACACTAACACCTCATACACCACCCCCATAATACACACACACACACTAACACCTCATACACCACCACAATAATACACACACACTAACACCTCATACACCACCCCCATAATACACACACACTAACACCTCATACACCACCCCCATAATACACACACACACACTAACACCTCATACACCACCACAATAATACACACACTAACACCTCATACACCACCACCATAATACACACACACACACACTAACACCCCATACACCACCCCCATAATACACACACACTAACACCTCATACACCACCACCATAATACACACACACACACACTAACACCCCATACACCACCACCATAATACACACACACTAACACCTCATACACCACCACCATAATACACACACACTAACACCCTATACACCACCCCCATAATACACACACTAACACCTCATACACCACCCCCATAATACACACACACTAACACCTCATACACCACCACCATAATACACACACACACTAACACCTCATACACCACCATAATACACACACACACACTAACACCTCATACACCACCACCATAATACACACACACACACTAACACCTCATACACCACCACCATAATACACACACACTAACACCCTATACACCACCACAATAATACACACACTAACACCTCATACACCACCATAATACACACACACACACAAACACCTCATACACCACCACCATAATACACACACACTAACACCTCATACACCACCCCATAATACACACACACACTAACACCTCATACACCACCCCCATAATACACACACACTAACACCTCATACACCACCACCATAATACACACACACTAACACCCTATACACCACCCCCATAATACACACACACACTAACACCTCATACACCACCCCATAATACACACACACTAACACCTCATACACCACCACCATAATACACACACACACTAACACCTCATACACCACCCCATAATACACACACACACTAACACCTCATACACCACCACCATAATACACACACACACTAACACCTCATACACCACCCCCATAATACACACACACTAACACCTCATACACCACCCCCATCATACACACACACACACACACTAACACCTCATACACCACCACCATAATACACACACACACACACTAACACCTCATACACCACCACCATAATACACACACACACACACTAACACCTCATACACCACCCCCATAATACACACACACACTAACACCTCATACACCACCCCATAATACACACACACACTAACACCTCATACACCACCCCCATAATACACACACACACACACTAACACCTCATACACCACCACCATAATACACACACACACACACTAACACCTCATACACCACCCCCATAATACACACACACACACACTAACACCTCATACACCACCCCCATAATACACACACACTAACACCTCATACACCACCCCCATCATACACACACACACACACACTAACACCTCATACACCACCACCATAATACACACACACACACACTAACACCTCATACACCACCCCCATAATACACACACACACTAACACCTCATACACCACCCCATAATACACACACACACTAACACCTCATACACCACCCCCATAATACACACACACACACACTAACACCTCATACACCACCACCATAATACACACACTAACACCTCATACACCACCCCATAATACACACACACTAACACCTCATACACCACCACCATAATACACACACTAACACCTCATACACCACCACCATAATACACACACACACTAACACCTCATACACCACCCCATAATACACACACACACTAACACCTCATACACCACCATAATACACACACACACACTAACACCTCATACACCACCCCCATAATACACACACACACTAACACCTCATACACCACCACCATAATACACACACACACTAACACCTCATACACCACCACCATAATACACACACACACTAACACCTCATACACCACCACCATAATACACACACACTAACACCTCATACACCACCCCCATAATACACACACACTAACACCTCATACACCACCACCATAATACACACACACTAACACCTCATACACCACCACCATAATACACACACACACTAACACCTCATACACCACCCCCATAATACACACACTAACACCTCATACACCACCCCATAATACACACACACACTAACACCTCATACACCACCACCATAATACACACACACTAACACCTCATACACCACCCCATAATACACACACACACTAACACCTCATACACCACCATAATACACACACACACTAACACCCCATACACCACCACCATAATACACACACTAACACCTCATACACCACCACCATAATACACACACACTAACACCTCATACACCACCCCATAATACACACACACACTAACACCTCATACACCACCCCCATAATACACACACACACTAACACCTCATACACCACCACCATAATACACACACACTAACACCTCATACACCACCCCCATAATACACACACACACTAACACCTCATACACCACCATAATACACACACACACACTAACACCCCATACACCACCCCATAATACACACACTAACACCTCATACACCACCAACATAATACACACACACTAACACCTCATACACCACCACCATCATACACACACACACACACACTAACACCTCATACACCACCCCATAATACACACACACTAACACCTCATACACCACCCCCATAATACACACACACACTAACACCTCATACACCACCCCATAATACACACACACTAACACCTCATACACCACCACCATAATACACACACTAACACCTCATACACCACCACCATAATACACACACTAACACCTCATACACCACCCCATAACACACACACACACTAACACCTCATACACCACCCCATAATACACACACACTAACACCTCATACACCACCACCATAATACACACACTAACACCTCATACACCACCACCATAATACACACACTAACACCTCATACACCACCCCATAACACACACACACACTAACACCTCATACACCACCCCATAATACACACACACACACACTAACATCCCATACACCACCCCCATAATACACACACACTAACACCTCATACACCACCCCCATAATACATACACACTAACACCTCATACACCACCACCATAATACACACACTAACACCTCATACACCACCACCATAATACACACACACTAACACCTCATACACCACCCCCATAATACACACACACACTAACACCTCATACACCACCACCATAATACACACACACACTAACACCTCATACACCACCACCATAATACACACACACTAACACCTCATACACCACCACCATAATACACACACACACTAACACCTCATACACCACCACCATAATACACACACTAACACCTCATACACCACCACCATAATACACACACTAACACCTCATACACCACCACCATAATACACACACTAACACCTCATACACCACCCCATAACACACACACACACTAACACCTCATACACCACCACCATAATACACACACTAACACCTCATACACCACCACCATAATACACACACTAACACCTCATACACCACCACCATAATACACACACTAACACCTCATACACCACCACCATAATACACACACTAACACCTCATACACCACCCCATAACACACACACACACTAACACCTCATACACCACCCCATAATACACACACACACACACTAACATCCCATACACCACCCCCATAATACACACACACTAACACCTCATACACCACCCCCATAATACACACACACTAACACCTCATACACCACCACCATAATACACACACTAACACCTCATACACCACCACCATAATACACACACACTAACACCTCATACACCACCCCCATAATACACACACACACTAACACCTCATACACCACCACCATAATACACACACACACTAACACCTCATACACCACTCCCATAATACACACACACTAACACCTCATACACCACCCCCATAATACACACACACTAACACCTCATACACCACCACCATAATACACACACTAACACCTCATACACCACCACCATAATACACACACACACACTAACACCTCATACACCACCCCCATAATACGCACCCACTAACACCTCATACACCACCACCATAACACACACACACTAACACCTCATACACCACCACCATAATACACACACACACTAACACCTCATACACCACCCCCATAATACACACACACTAACACCTCATACACCACCACCATAACACACACACACTAACACCTCATACACCACCCCCATAACACACACACACACTAACACCTCATACACCACCCCCATAATACACACACACACTAACACCTCATACACCACCACCATAATACACACACACTAACACCCTATACACCACCCCATAACACACACACACACTAACACCTCATACACCACCCCATAATACACACACACACACACACTAACACCTCATACACCACCATAATACACACACACTAACACCTCATACACCACCCCATAATACACACACTAACACCTCATACACCACCCCATAATACACACACACTAACACCTCATACACCACCCCATAATACACACACACACTAACACCTCATACACCACCACCATAATACACACACACACTAACACCCCATACACCACCACCATAATACACACACACACTAACACCTCATACACCACCACCATAATACACACACACACTAACACCTCATACACCACCCCCATAATACACACACACTAACACCTCATACACCACCACCATAATACACACACACACACTAACACCTCATACACCACCCCATAATACACACACACTAACACCCTATACACCACCCCATAACACACACACACACACTAACACCTCATACACCACCACCATGCTAATCACTGCAGTGTTGAGTCCGGGATCAGTGTGGTTTTGGACCCGTATCTCTGTAAAGCTGCTTTGTGAATTGAGTCTGTAATTATAAAGTGTTGTATATATGTGTATATATATATATATATATTTATATATGTGCAGTGCTGTTCTGAACTGTTACCTTGTTACAGAGCCAGTCCTCATTAGCGCGAGGTTTGGGGTCGCTGTAGTGCATCGAGACCCTCTGACCCAGAATTACCAGAACCCTCTGAGATACAAGAACCAGAGAAACAGAACAGCGTCAATCACTTCCCTCCACCAATCAGCTCACAGAACAGCTCAGAGAGAGAGAGAGAGAGAGAGAGAGAGATTTCACCTTCAGCTGGAGAAGATTGGGACGGATGAACTGTAAGAGAGAGGACATCTCTCTCGGCCCAGGGCCTTACACCCCCCCTTTCAGGGGAACATACCTCCACCGCCACAATAACCACACCCCCTCACAGTAACCACACCCCCACAATAACCACACCCCCACAGTAACCACACTCCCTCAGTGTAACCACACCCCACAATAACCAGACCCCACACAATAACCACACCCCCTCACAGTAACAACACCCCCACAATAACCACACCCCCCACAGTAACCACACCCCCTCACAGTAACCACACACCCCACAATAACCACACCCCTCACAGTAACCACAACCCACAATAACCCCACCCCCTCACAGTAACCGCACCCCACAGTAACCACACCCCACAATAACCCCACACCCCACAATAACCACACCCCCTCACAGTAACCACACACCCCACAATAACCACACCCCTCACAGTAACCACAACCCACAATAACCCCAACCCCTCACAGTAACCGCACCCCACAGTAACCACACCCCACAATAACCCCACACCCCACAATAACCACACCCCCCACAGTAACCACACTCCCTCAGTGTAACCACACCCCACAACCCCAAACCCCACAATAACCACACCCCCCACAGTAACCACACTCCCTCAATGTAACCACACCCCACAGTAACCACACCCCCTCACAGTAACCACACCCCCACAATAACCACACCCCCACAGTAACCACACTCCCTCAGTGTAACCACACCCCACAGTAACCACACCCCCTCACAGTAACCACACCCCCACAATAACCACACCCCCTCACAGTAACCACACCCCCACAATAACCACACCCCCACAGTAACCACACTCCCTCAGTGTAACCACACCCCACAATAACCAGACCCCTAACAGTAACCACACCCCCTCACAGTAACCACACCCCCCACAATAACCACACCCCCTCACAGTAACCACACCCCGTCACAGTAACCACAACCCATAATAACCCCATCCCCTAACAGTAACAACACCCCCACAATAACCACACCCCCCACAGTAACCACACTCCCTCAGTGTAACCACACCCCACAATAACCAGACCCCTCACAGTAACCACACCCCCCACAATAACCACACCCCCTGACAGTAACCACACCCCCTCACAGTAACCACACCCCACAGTAAATAGCAATAAAACCCAGAGATTTCCATCAGATCAGAGCAGACAGAACACAAACACACCCAGTAAGAACAGCATCCTTCACTGATCGACATCAGTCCACCTTAAATCACCACATTTTATTAATAAATACTTACCCAACATCTCACACCTGCTCACAACATCTCCCACCTGCTCACAACATGCACACCTGCTCACAACATCTCACACCTGCTCACAACATGCACACCTGCTCACAACATCTCACACCTGCTCACAACATCTCCCACCTGCTCACAACATCCACACCTGCTCACAACATCTCACACCTGCTCACAACATCTCACACCTGCTCACAACATCTCACACCTGCTCACAACATCTCACACCTGCTCACAACATGCACACCTGCTCACAACATCTCACACCTGCTCACAACATCTCCCACCTGCTCACAACATCTCCCACCTGCTCACAACATCTCACATCTGCTCACAACATCTCACACCTGCTCACAACATCTCACACCTGCTCACAACATGCACACCTGCTCACAACATCTCACACCTGCTCACAACATCTCCCACCTGCTCACAACATCTCACATCTGCTCACAACATCTCACACCTGCTCACAACATGCACACCTGCTCACAACATCTGCCACCTGCTCACAACATCTGCCACCTGCTCACAACATCTCCCACATGCTCACATCTCACACCTGCTCACAACATCTCACACCTGCTCACAACATCTCACATCTGCTCACAACATCTGCCACCTGCTCACAACATCCACACCTGCTCACAACATCTCCCACCTGCTCACAACATCTCACACCTGCTCACAACATCTCACACTTGCTCACAACATCTCACACCTGCTCACAACATCTCACATCTGCTCACAACATCTCACATCTGCTCACAACATCTCACATCTGCTCACAACATCTCACATCTGCTCCCAACATCTCCCACCTGCTCACAACATGCACACCTGCTCACAACATCTGCCACCTGCTCACAACATCTGCCACCTGCTCACAACATCCACACCTGCTCACAACATCTCCCACATGCTCACATCTCACACCTGCTCACAACATCTCACACCTGCTCACAACATCTCACACTTGCTCACAACATCTCACACCTGCTCACAACATCTCCCACCATCTCCCACAACATCTCACACCTGCTCACATCTCACACCTGCTCACAACATCCGCATCTGCTCACAACATCCACACCTGCTCACAACATCTCACACCTGCTCACAACATCTCACACCTGCTCACAACATCTCACACCTGCTCACAACATCTCACACTTGCTCACAACATCTCACACCTGCTCACAACATCTCACACCTGCTCACAACATCTCACACCTGCTCACAACATGCACACCTGCTCACAACATCCGCATCTGCTCACAACATCCACACCTGCTCACAACATCCACACCTGCTCACAACATCTCACACCTGCTCACAACATCTCACACCTGCTCACAACATCTCACATCTGCTCACAACATCTCCCACCTGCTCACAACATCTCACACCTGCTCACAACATCTCACACCTGCTCACAACATCCACACCTGCTCACAACATCTCACACCTGCTCACAACATCTCACATCTGCTCACAACATCTCCCACCTGCTCACAACATCTCACACCTGCTCACAACATCTCACATCTGCTCACAACATCTCACACCTGCTCACAACATCTCACATCTGCTCACAACATCTCCCACCTGCTCACAACATCTCACACCTGCTCACAACATCTCACACCTGCTCACAACATCCACACCTGCTCACAACATCTCACACCTGCTCACAACATCTCACACCTGCTCACAACATCTCACATCTGCTCACAACATCTCACACCTGCTCACAACATCTCACACCTGCTCACAACATCTCACATCTGCTCACAACATCTCCCACCTGCTCACAACATCTCACACCTGCTCACAACATGCACACCTGCTCACAACATCTCACACCTGCTCACAACATCTCCCACCTGCTCACAACATCTCACATCTGCTCACATCTCACACCTGCTCACAACATGCACACCTGCTCACAACATCTGCCACC
>NC_064420.1:52637500-52655000 GCF_023375975.1 Astyanax mexicanus
GAAGTCCCGCGGGTGCCTGTACTGTTGCTCCCCGTCCTCCTGCTGGTACCGCTGGTGTGTTTGCTGAGGATCGTCGGGGAAGCCGTTCCCTCTCCGGTTGTCAATCCCTCCACGGATCCCTCTTTGCCGGAACCCCGCCCGGTTCTCAGAACACAGATCCGGCAGGAACTCCCGCGTCACTCCATCACAGTCATCCCTTTGGCGCTGCCGCTCGCTGTTCTCGCTGCTATTGAGGTGGTATCCTCCGCCCCGTGGGATGCGGCTCTGGGTGTAGCCGCGGTAGTCCATATCTCTGTAATCGTGGTCTTCAGAGTCTTTTCTGTACCGCCCTATTCGTTCGCCGCGTCCACCCCTATCACACACAACCACAAAGTGGCATTTAGAACCACCTTACAGTTCTCTTTCTGCTAAAATCCCCTTGTTCTTGTTGTTTGTGAAATACAGTAGGTCTCTCTGAGTTGTTTATGATGCTGCAAATGAAACTCTTCCTCAACCTCCATTGTCTGCAGTAACTAGTAAAAGAACATATTCAGAAAAACGAGTCCATCAGGAAAAGCGCCGTGTCTACCTCAACCCTTCAATTAGTATTCATGGCCCCACCCACAGGCAGTTTTAACCAGTAATCGAGTGCACTGCCTCTCCGGCTTCGAGGGCTTAATACTGTCTAAGTATAAACTGTTACAGCAGAAATGATGGAGACTGGCGGCTTCTGGCTAGAACTGTCCGTGTAAACAGACACTAGCGATTCCAGACATTTAATACAGGAGGTCAACTGCCAAATTTGAGCCAGACAGGCCTTCAGGAGGCTTTCTAAACCATGTTGTAGTTGTTATTATTATTATTATTATTCCTTAATTTAGTGCATGAATTGTGTCAGTTTTTAATAACACTGAGAAGGACAGCTGTGTCTCAAAGTTTCCTCAAGTTTTATAAAGTTTAGGCTTTAATTTTATGACACATAAAAGTCATGCAAATATGTTTAATGATATGACTAGAGTTATTGATAGTAGTACATTGTTAATAATAGTTATAGTTATTATTATTTATTTTACCTTCTCGCATACTCCATACTCAGACACTGCTCTGGGCCACGCCCCCTGTCACCAACTCATCTACAGGAAAAATATGAAAGTAAAATATAAAAAATATAATTTAATAATATAAAGCCATTGTAGTTTAGTTTAAATAAATGTAGATTTTAAAAGCAGGAACAGTAATGTTTTTCTCTAATTCACTCGTTTCTTATTGATATTTTTCGTTCCACCTTAACTGGTGCAGCTGGTTACAACTGCTGCAAAATTTAAGGTGGAACGGAAAGTTCCAGTGAGCTAACTGATAAAGCAGGAGCCGAAACCCGAGCTAATGCTGACCCGGCTTCTCTCCTGCAGCATCAATACTGTTATTAAAGCGCTGTTTGACTGTGATTAATGTGATTAATGTGATTAATGTGATTAATGGAGAATATTTACACTGTATCTGCTGCGCTGCAGATCAGTTAGCATTAGCGGCTAAAGCTAATCACACAGCCGGAGCTAACACGGCTAATACTGATCACACAGACCATAATATTCACAATAACACACACCTTTACCTGCATTACTGTAAACACCCCGCACCTCACTCACTGTACAGCCTGGAGATACGAGTTTATTACCCGAGCTTCTGATAGAGCAGAGCTGCCCAGGGCTGCCAGATCCTCCACACAGAATCCCCGCACACACATCCCCCAGGGCTGCCAGATCCTCCACACAGAATCCCCGCACACACATCCCCCAGGGCTGCCAGATCCTCCACACAGAATCCCCCCACACACATCCCCAAGGGCTGCCAGATCCTCCACACAGAATCCCCCAGGGATGCTCTAACTCTAACCCAGTCTCAGAGCAGTCGCTTACATGCGTTTGTCCAATCTGTGTTCACATTTTAAAATCTCTAAAACACAACAGCTGTCTGCTGTGGACGATACTGTTCCTACAATTCATGTTGCTATCACAAAATAAACATTTAATTAACATGTTTTAAACATATTTACATTTTATCAAAAAACAAGATTCCCCACTCACACAATTATGTATATTTCTTATCTTATTTACCATTATTTGAAAACAGCCAAAAATAACTACCTTATGTTCTAAACCTTAAATAAAGCATATAACTACTGCTTCTGCTACAAGAGCAGATGTGTATATAGTGTGTATAGTGTATATAGTGTGTATAGTGTATATAGTGTGTATAGTGTGTGTGTATAGTGTATATAGTGTGTATAGTGTATATCAAAGTCAAAGTCAAGTCAAAGTGGTTTTTACTGTCATTTCAGCTATATACAGAGTACACAGTGAAACGAAACAACGTTCCTCCAGGGACCATGGTGCACATAAACACAGTGTAGACAGAACAATAGTGCAACAGTACAAAAGTGCAGACAGACAATACAACACCATACAGACAAAGAATAATAAATAACAAGACAGTGTGCAAATTATGCAGTGTGCAAAAAGTGTGCAAAAAAGACCAGTGAGGTAGTAATTACCTCTATTACACAGTGTGCAATAGAGTCCAGTGAGGTAGTAGGGTTTTTAGTGCTTTCCATTTTCTGGGGTAAGTGGGGTAAGAGTGTGTGTGCATGTACAGAAAAACCATCAGTTCAGTCTCTGCAGTTGAGGAGTCTGATGGCTTGGGGGTAGAAGCTGTTGCAGAATCTGGTCGTGCTGGACCGGATGCTGCGGTACCTTCTTCCCGAAGGCAGGAGGGAGAATAGTTTGTGTGAGGGATGGGTGGGGTCATTCACAATGCTGGTTGCTTTGCGGATGCTGCGGGTGGTGTAAATGTCCGTGATGGAGGGGAGAGAGACGCCGATGATCCTCTCAGCTGTCCTCACAATACGCTGGAGGGTCTTGCGGTCAGAGACGGTGCAGGTCCCAAACCAGGCAGTGATGCAGCTGCTCAGGATGCTCTCAATGGTCCCTCTATAGAAGAGTGTGAGGATGGGTGGAGGGAGACGGGCCTTTCTCAGCTTCCGGAGGAAGTAGAGACGCTGCTGGGCTTTCTTGGCTGTAGAGCTGGTGTTCAGGGTCCAGGTGAGGTTATCTGCTAAGTGGACACCAAGGAACTTGGTGCTCTTAACAATCTCCACAGAGGACCCGTCGATGTTGAGTGGAGAGTGGGTGTGTTGTGCTCTCCTGAAGTCAACAACCATTTCCTTTGTCTTGTCCACATTCAGGTGAAGGTTGTTGACTGTACACCAGTCTGTCAGCCGCTGCACCTCCTCTCTGTATGCTGACTCGTCGCCTTTGGTGATGAGACCCAGCACGGTTGTATCATCGGCGAACTTGATAAAGCTGTAAGAACTGTGTTTTGCAGCACAGTCATGAGTCAGCAGGGTGAACAGCAGAGGACTCAGGACACTGCCCTGGGGGGCCCCAGTGTTCAGTGTGATGGTGCTGGAGGTGCTGCCCCCGAACCGGACTGACTGGGGTCTCCCCGTCAGAAAGTCCAGGATACAGCTTAGCTTCCTGATGAGGTTCTGTGGGATGATGGTGTTGAATGCTGAACTGAAGTCTATAAACAGCATTCTCACGTAAGTGTCCTTCTTCTCCAGGTGGGTGAGGGAGAGATGAAGGGTGATGGTGATGGCATCGTCCGTGGAGCGATTGGGACGATACGCAAACTCCAGGGGGTCCAGTGAAGAGGGCAGTCGTGTCTTGATGTTCCTCATGACTAGCCTCTCGAAGCACTTCATGATGATGGGTGTAAGTGCAACGGGACGGTAGTCATTGAGGCAGGACACTGTGGACTTCTTCGGCATGGGAACGATGGTGGTGGACTTGAGGCACGTTGGGACAGTGGCGCTGCACAGGGAGATGTTGAAAATGTCCGTGAGAACATCTGTCAGCTGGTCTGCGCACTCCCTGAGCACTCTGCCGGGGATGTTGTCTGGTCCTGCAGCTTTTCGTGGGTTGACTCTATGCAGAGTGTTCCTCACATCCACTGCAGTCAGGCACAGCACCTGCTCGTCCGGCTTGGGCATGGTCTTTCTCACCATCGTGTTGTTTTGTGCCTCAAACCGTGCATAAAAGTTGTTCAGGGCATCAGGGAGGGAGGCATCACGTTCACAGGACGGTGGCATTGTCCTGTAGTTGGTGATTGCCTGGATGCCCTGCCACATACGCCGCGCGTCACCCGTGTCCTTGAAGTGGCTGTGGATTCTCTGGGCGTGTGCGCGCTTTGCCTCTCTGATGGCTCTTGACAGGTCGGCTCTCGCTTTCCTCAGGGCCACCTTGTCACCCACTCTGAAGGTGGAGTCGCGGGTCCTCAGCAGCGCACGTACCTCAGCAGTCATCCAAGGCTTCTGGTTTGGGCGTGTAGTGATGGTCTTGGAGACAGTGACATCATCAATACACTTGCTGATGTAGCCAGTGACTGATGCTGCATACTCCTCCAAATCAACAGAATCGCCTTCAGTAGCAGCCTCCCTAAACATGTCCCATGCAGTGCACTCAAAACAGTCCTGAAGGGCAGAGATGGAGCCTGCCGGCCAGGTTTTCACCTGCTTCTGAACTGGTCTGGAGCGTCTGATGAGTGGTGTGTATGTTGGAGTCAGCCAAACACACAAGTGGTCCGAGAAAGCGAGGTGGGGGCGGGGCTCTGCCCGGTACGCACTGGGGATGTTTGTGTAAACAAGATCCAACGCGCTCGCTCCTCTCGTTGCAAAGTCCACATGTTGATGGAATTTAGGGAGCACTGACTTGAGATTTGCGTGGTTGAAATCTCCGGCGATAATAAACAGTCCGTCTGGGTGTTTGTTCTGCAGATCGCTGATAGACCGATAGAGTTCACACAGAGCCTCTTTAGCATTAGCACCAATGCTAGCGCTGGGTGGGATGTAGACAGCAGCTATTAGCACGGCGGAGAACTCCCGTACTAAATAAAAAGGTCTGCACTTGACTATCAGGAACTCCACCAGCGGAGAGCAGTGTTTGGCAACAGTCACAGCGTTGTTACACCATTCCGTGTTGAAGTAAACACACACGCCTCCACCGCGGGTCTTCCCGGATAGAGCCGCGCTCCTATCAGCTCTGAACGCGGTTAGCCCGGCTAGCTGAATGGCGCTGTCCGGAATGTTGTCGTTCAGCCACGATTCCACAAAAACCAAAGCACAGCAGTCTCTGAACTCACGCTGGGTTGTTCGCTGCAGTCGGATGTAGTCCAGTTTATTGTCAAGGGAACAGACGTTTGCCAGAAAGAGCGATGGTATAGCCGGCCAGCTAGGACTAGCCTTTAGCCTCGCGCGGATCCCGGCTCTCTGTCCGCGCTTACGCTTACGCTCGCACCGCTTGCGATGGCACTTCCGCTGGGCTCCGGCGTCAGGAAACACCGCGGGCTGGCGGCCTGGGTCTCTTAGCAGGCTAAGCTCAAGTAGCGTCTGCAGAACCTCATCTGGTAGCGTATTTTCTGGCTGATTTCTCCACTGTAGCAGGGTCTGGCGGTGGTAGAACATGTGCACGGGTGTTCCGATGCACATATTTGCAGGAAATAAATGGAAAAAACGACAAATAGTAACACAAAAGCACCATTTAACGGACCCGGAGCGGCCGCTGCGTGTATAGTGTATATAGTGTGTATAGTGTGTATAGTGTGTGTATAGTGTGTATAGTGTGTATATAGTGTATATAGTGTATATAGTGTGTATAGTGTATATAGTGTATATAGTGTGTATAGTGTATATAGTGTATATAGTGTGTATAGTGTAGATAGTGTGTATAGTGTATATAGTGTGTATAGTGTGTGTGTGTAGTGTGTTTGTATATAGTGTGTATAGTGTATATAGTGTATATAGTGTGTATAGTGTATATAGTGTGTATAGTGTATATAGTGTATATAGTGTGTATAGTGTATATAGTGTATATAGTGTGTATAGTGTATATAGTGTGTATAGTGTATATAGTGTGTATAGTGTGTGTGTGTAGTGTGTTTGTATATAGTGTGTATAGTGTATATAGTGTATATAGTGTGTATAGTGTATATAGTGTGTATAGTGTATATAGTGTATATAGTGTGTATAGTGTATATAGTGTATATAGTGTGTATAGTGTATATAGTGTGTATAGTGTATATAGTGTGTATAGTGTGTGTGTGTAGTGTGTTTGTATATAGTGTGTATAGTGTATATAGTGTATATAGTGTGTATAGTGTATATAGTGTGTATAGTGTGTGTGTATAGTGTATATAGTGTATATAGTGTGTATAGTGTATATAGTGTGTATAGTGTATATAGTGTGTATAGGGTGTGTATAGTGTGTATAGTGTGTATAGTGTATATAGTATATATAGTGTGTATAGTGTGTATAGTGTGTGTATATAGTGTATATAGTGTATATAGTGTGTATAGTGTATATAGTGTGTATAGTGTGTGTATAAAGTGTATATAGTGTATATAGTGTGTATAGTGTGTATAGTGTATGTAGTGTATATAGTGTGTATAGTGTATAAAGTGTGTATAGTGTGTGTATAGTGTATATAGTGTATATAGTGTGTATAGTGTGTGTATAGTGTATATAGTGTATATAGTGTATATAGTGTGTATAGTGTATACAGTGTATATAGTGTGTATAGTGTGTGTGTATAGTGTATATAGTGTGTATAGTGTATATAGTGTGTATAGTGTATATAGTGTGTATAGTGTGTGTGTATAGTGTATATAGTGTGTATAGTGTATATAGTGTGTATAGTGTGTGTATGTTGTATATAGTGTATATAGTGTGTATAGTGTGTGTATATAGTGTATATAGTGTGTATAGTGTGTGTATATAGTGTATATAGTGTGTATAGTGTGTGTATATAGTGTATATAGTGTGTATAGTGTGTATAGTGTGTGTATATAGTGTATATAGTGTGTATAGTGTATATAGTGTGTATAGTGTATATAGTGTGTGTATATAGTGTATATAGTGTGTATAGTGTATATAGTGTGTATAGTGTATATAGTGTGTGTTTATAGTGTATATAGTGTATATAGTGTGTGTAGTGTGTGTATATAGTGTATATAGTGTATATAGTGTGTATAGTGTATATAGTGGGTATATAGTGTATATAGTGTATATAGTGTGTATAGAGTGTATAGTGTATATAGTGTGTATATAGTGTGTATAGTGTGTATAGTGTATATAGTGTGTATATAGTGTGTATAGTGTATATAGTGTGTATAGTGTATATAGTGTGTGTTTATAGTGTATATAGTGTGTGTTTATAGTGTATATAGTGTATACAGTGTGTATAGTGTATATAGTGTGTATATAGTGTATAGAGTGTATATAGTGTGTATAGTGTATATAGTGTGTATAGTGTATATAGTGTGTGTTTATAGTGTATATAGTGTATATAGTGTGTATAGTGTATATAGTGTGTATATAGTGTATATAGTGTATATAGTGTATATAGTGTGTATATAGTGTGTATAGTGTATATAGTGTGTATAGTGTATATAGTGTGTGTTTATAGTGTATATAGTGTATATAGTGTGTATAGTGTGTGTATATAGTGTATAGTGTGTATAGTGTGTGTATATAGTGTATATAGTGTGTATAGTGTATATAGTGTGTATAGTGTGTGTATATAATGTATATAGTGTATATAGTGTGTATAGTGTGTGTGTATAGTGTATATAGTGTGTATAGTGTGTGTATAGTGTATATAGTGTGTATAGTGTATGTAGTGTATATAGTGTGTATAGTGTATAAAGTGTGTATAGTGTGTGTGTATAGTGTATGTAGTGTATATAGTGTGTATAGTGTATGTAGTGTATATAGTGTGTATAGTGTGTGTATATAGTGTATATAGTGTGTATAGTGTGTATAGTGTGTGTATAGTGTGTATAGTGTGTATATAGTGTATATAGTGTATATAGTGTGTATAGTGTATATAGTGTATATAGTGTGTATAGTGTATATAGTGTATATAGTGTGTATAGTGTATATAGTGTGTATAGTGTATATAGTGTGTATAGTGTGTGTGTGTAGTGTGTTTGTATATAGTGTGTATAGTGTATATAGTGTATATAGTGTGTATAGTGTATATAGTGTGTATAGTGTGTGTGTATAGTGTGTATAGTGTATATAGTGTATATAGTGTGTATAGTGTATATAGTGTGTATAGTGTATATAGTGTATATAGTGTGTATAGTGTATATAGTGTATATAGTGTGTATAGTGTATATAGTGTGTATAGTGTATATAGTGTGTATAGTGTGTGTGTGTAGTGTGTTTGTATATAGTGTGTATAGTGTATATAGTGTATATAGTGTGTATAGTGTATATAGTGTGTATAGTGTGTGTGTATAGTGTATATAGTGTATATAGTGTGTATAGTGTGTATAGTGTATATAGTGTGTATAGTGTATATAGTGTGTATAGGGTGTGTGTTGGAGCCAATATATATTTTTTGGTAAATTATTTGTTTATGTTTACAGTAAATTAAATTCAAGTTGTATATGTAAATGTGTTAGTTAGGATTTGAGTTAGTATGCTGTAGATTATTTTGATTTTGTATTATGCTTGGACTGATTCCACCATTTCCTCACTTCACTTTAATGCCACTTTAACTGCAGTTATCACCACCATCTCTAGAGGGCATACCGGTCACTGACTCTATGGGGTGGCAGCATGTAATGGCTGACACAAACTAATGGCAGGCAGAGAGAGAGAGTGAGAGCAGGAGGAAGGTTCGCAGGGTGGGAGCAGTTCAGCTTTTCAACCACCCCTTTTTGGTCAATTTTAGTTAAGGATGTTAGACAGGCAATGTAACTGTAAAATGTGAACCCTTGGATACCTGAAAGACAAATAAACATGTCAAACCTTATTGGAAGACTCAAGACCTTGACTTCAAGAAAGGTGTGTTGGAAATGTCTTTCTGCCCTGCACCTGACAGCATAGAAATGCTGCAACAGTGTGTATAGTGTGTATAGTGTGTATAGTGTATATAGTATATATAGTGTGTATAGTGTGTATAGTGTGTGTATATAGTGTATATAGTGTATATAGTGTGTATAGTGTATATAGTGTGTATAGTGTGTGTATATAGTGTATATAGTGTATATAGTGTGTATAGTGTGTATAGTGTATGTAGTGTATATAGTGTGTATAATGTATAAAGTGTGTATAGTGTGTGTATAGTGTATATAGTGTATATAGTGTGTATAGTGTGTGTATAGTGTATATAGTGTATATAGTGTATATAGTGTGTATAGTGTATACAGTGTATATAGTGTGTATAGTGTGTGTGTATAGTGTATATAGTGTGTATAGTGTATATAGTGTGTATAGTGTATATAGTGTGTATAGTGTGTGTGTATAGTGTATATAGTGTGTATAGTGTATATAGTGTGTATAGTGTGTGTATGTTGTATATAGTGTATATAGTGTGTATAGTGTGTGTATATAGTGTATATAGTGTGTATAGTGTGTGTATATAGTGTATATAGTGTGTATAGTGTGTGTATATAGTGTATATAGTGTGTATAGTGTGTATAGTGTGTGTATATAGTGTATATAGTGTGTATAGTGTATATAGTGTGTATAGTGTATATAGTGTGTGTATATAGTGTATATAGTGTGTATAGTGTATATAGTGTGTATAGTGTATATAGTGTGTGTTTATAGTGTATATAGTGTATATAGTGTGTGTATATAGTGTATATAGTGTATATAGTGTGTATAGTGTATATAGTGGGTATATAGTGTATATAGTGTATATAGTGTGTATAGAGTGTATAGTGTATATAGTGTGTATATAGTGTGTATAGTGTGTATAGTGTATATAGTGTGTATATAGTGTGTATAGTGTATATAGTGTGTATAGTGTATATAGTGTGTGTTTATAGTGTATATAGTGTGTGTTTATAGTGTATATAGTGTATACAGTGTGTATAGTGTATATAGTGTGTATATAGTGTATAGAGTGTATATAGTGTGTATAGTGTATATAGTGTGTATAGTGTATATAGTGTGTGTTTATAGTGTATATAGTGTATATAGTGTGTATAGTGTATATAGTGTGTATATAGTGTATATAGTGTATATAGTGTATATAGTGTGTATATAGTGTGTATAGTGTATATAGTGTGTATAGTGTATATAGTGTGTGTTTATAGTGTATATAGTGTATATAGTGTGTATAGTGTGTGTATATAGTGTATAGTGTGTATAGTGTGTGTATATAGTGTATATAGTGTGTATAGTGTATATAGTGTGTATAGTGTGTGTATATAATGTATATAGTGTATATAGTGTGTATAGTGTGTGTGTATAGTGTATATAGTGTGTATAGTGTGTGTATAGTGTATATAGTGTGTATAGTGTATGTAGTGTATATAGTGTGTATAGTGTATAAAGTGTGTATAGTGTGTGTGTATAGTGTATGTAGTGTATATAGTGTGTATAGTGTATGTAGTGTATATAGTGTGTATAGTGTGTGTATATAGTGTATATAGTGTGTATAGTGTATATAGTGTGTATATCGTGTATATAGTGTATATAGTGTGTATAGAGTGTATAGTGTATATAGTGTGTATATAGTGTGTATAGTGTATATAGTGTGTGTTTATAGTGTATATAGTGTATATAGTGTGTATAGTGTGTGTATATAGTGTATATAGTGTGTATAGTGTATATAGTGTGTATATAGTGTATATAGTGTGTATAGTGTATATAGTGTGTATATAGTGTGTATAGTGTATATAGTGTGTATAGTGTGTGTATAGTGTATATAGTGTGTATAGTGTATATAGTGTGTATAGTGTATATAGTGTGTGTTTATAGTGTATATAGTGTGTATAGTGTGTGTATATAGTGTATATAGTGTGTATAGTGTATATAGTGTGTATATAGTGTATATAGTGTGTATAGTGTATATAGTGTGTATATAGTGTATATAGTGTGTATAGTGTGTGTATAGTGTATATAGTGTGTATAGTGTATATAGTGTGTGTTTATAGTGTATATAGTGTGTATAGTGTGTGTATATAGTGTATATAGTGTGTATAGTGTATATAGTGTGTATATAGTGTATATAGTGTATATAGTGTGTATAGTGTGTGTATAGTGTATATAGTGTGTATAGTGTATATAGTGTGTATATAGTGTATATAGTGTGTATAGTGTGTGTATAGTGTATATAGTGTGTATAGTGTATATAGTGTGTATAGTGTATATAGTGTGTATATAGTGTATATAGTGTATATAGTGTGTATAGTGTGTGTGTATAGTGTATATAGTGTGTATAGTGTATATAGTGTGTATAGTGTGTGTGTATAGTGTATATAGTGTGTATATAGTGTATATAGTGTATATAGTGTGTATAGTGTGTGTATATAGTGTATATAGTGTGTATAGTGTATATAGTGTGTATAGTGTATATAGTGTGTGTTAGTTAGGTAGTAATCCTCCCGGTAGGTAGAGGGCGCTGTAACGGGAGAAATTACCGGTTGAACCGCCAAAGACAAAAAACAGCGTCAGAAACAGGAGAGCGGCAGCGCGAGCGGAGTGACGTGGAATAAATCAATAAATATAAAAAATATTTTATCAATAATCATCAGCACGCGCGGCGATGGAGGGTCTGAAGCGCTCGCGGGAGGAGAAGGACTGTGTCACCCCAGAGAAAAAGCGCTCGCGCGGCGGAGATACGAGCCTGCAGCACGAGCTCACCGGTCTGTATACACGCGGCTTAACTTTATACACTTATATAACCCAAACATCCGGGTACTATCCCTCATCTCTAATTCATCGTTTCATTTTCAACTAACCGCTTTTATATCCTATACTACAGCAGTGTATAACACCAGAGTAATATATAACACTACAGCAGTGTATAACACTAGAGTAATATGTAACACTACTGCAGTGTATAACACTAGAGTAATATATAACACTACAGCAGTGTATAACACTAGAGTAATATGTAACACTACAGCAGTGTATAACACTAGAGTAATATATAACACTACAGCAGTGTATAACACTAGAGTAATATGTAACACTACAGCAGTGTATAACACTAGAGTAATATATAACACTACAGCAGTGTATAACACTAGAGTAATATATAACACTACAGCAGTGTATAACACTAGAGTAATATGTAACACTACTGCAGTGTATAACACTAGAGTAATATGTAACACTACAGCAGTGTATAACACTAGAGTAATATATAACACTACAGCAGTGTATAACACTAGAGTAATATGTAACACTACTGCAGTGTATAACACTAGAGTAATATGTAACACTACAGCAGTGTATAACACTAGAGTAATATATAACACTACAGCAGTGTATAACACTAGAGTAATATGTAACACTACTGCAGTGTATAACACTAGAGTAATATGTAACACTACAGCAGTGTATAACACTAGAGTAATATGTAACACTACAGCAGTGTATAACACTAGAGTAATATGTAACACTACAGCAGTGTATAACACTAGAGTAATATATAACACTACAGCAGTGTATAACACTAGAGTAATATATAACACTACAGCAGTGTATAACACTAGAGTAATATATAACGCTACAGCAGTGTATAACACTAGAGTAATATATAACACTACAGCAGTGTATAACACTAGAGTAATATATAACACTACAGCAGTGTATAACACTAGAGTAATATATAACGCTACAGCAGTGTATAACACTAGAGTAATATGTAACACTACTGCAGTGTATAACACTAGAGTAATATGTAACACTACAGCAGTGTATAACACTAGAGTAATATGTAACACTACAGCAGTGTATAACACTAGAGTAATATATAACTCTACAGCAGTGTATAACACTAGAGTAATATATAACACTACAGCAGTGTATAACACTAGAGTAATATATAACACTACAGCAGTGTATAACACTAGAGTAATATATAACACTACAGCAGTGTATAACACTAGAGTAATATATAACACTACAGCAGTATTTTACGTTTAAATAAACAGAGGTTAATCAGTAAGCAGCTCATAATTGTTAGTTTATTGAAGGTAAATTTTCTCAGTGCTTTTCTGGAAGATCAGTGGCCCCAGTTCCTCTCTCCCCTCCCTGACTTTATATTTATTTGGGTTTAGTATTCTAATATTATATAGAGTTAATTACAGATAGATACTCTCACTGATCTCTGACTTTATATTTATTTGGGTTTAGTATTATTGTATTATTATATTAATAATAATAGGTGTATATACATAGAAGGGTAAGGTCTGATCTGGGTGATGCTTTTTTTAAAACTGAGTTATTTTATTTTAAAGTTAGACACTCACAGAAAAGCAGACATGAAGTGGGGGGATAAAAAGGTAAAAATAAAAAAGGCACAGTCACATATAATCACTAACATACATAATTGAGGTCTAGGATAAGCTAGGGTATTTTATTTTAAACATTTTTATAGTGATAACCTTGTATTAGACAATAATAAGCATAATAATAATAATAATAATAATAAGGTCTAATGAGTCTCTCCATGTTCTTGAATTTATCAGTCCCATTTCCACCAGCTTTCACTCCTCAGATCCTTTTGGAGAGTTATGGTATAAATCAACATTTCTATGGTCCGGATTTCTTTGACAATGTTCATAAAAAGATCCACAGTTGGGGATTTTCTTCTGAACACTTTTCTCACTCGCAGCCAAGAAAATATATTCAGTAGATATTGATCACTCTTAGACAGACCCTCAGCGATTAAACCAAGATACAGAGAATGAAATAAAACCTCCATATTAAAACTAAAGATCTTAGAAATGATTTGCTGTATATCGCTCCAGAGCCAAACTTTGTGAGCTTGATCTTCTTCTATCAGGAAGAAAAAGAGTCTCAGTGAAACAGTGATTTGACTTTTATAAAATATCTAATCAGACCTCTAAAATCTTCCTCTCTTGTTTCCAGCAAAGTCTCACATAGTTAGTAGAGTTTTTTCATTAGATCAGGGTCATGTGATCAGTGTGTGTTTACAGAGGGAATATCGGATCAATATCTGATACTGAAGGTCTGAAGGTTGTTATTGGTGTTGAAGTGATCAATAATATGAATGGAGAACACAGACAGACCCGTAACACTAAAACTGTCCCACAACAAGTGTGTGAGTGTGTGTGAGAGTGTGTGTGTGTGTGTGTGAGAGTGTGTGTGTGTGAGAGTGTGTGTGTGTGAGAGTGTGTGTGTGTGAGTGTGAGTGTGTGTAAGGGAGTGTGAGTGTGTGTGAGTGTGTGTGAGTGTGTGTGAGTGTGTGTGTGTGTGTGTGTGTGTGTGTGTGTGTGTGTGTGTGTAAGGGAGTGTGTGAGAGTGTGTGAGAGTGTGTGAGAGTGTGTGAGTGTGTGTGTGTAAGGGAGTGTGTGAGAGTGTGTGAGAGTGTGTGAGAGTGTGTAAGGGAGTGTGTGTGCGAGTGTGTGAGAGCGTGTGAGTGTGTGTGTGTAAGGGAGTGTGTGTGTAAGGGAGTGTGTGAGAGCGTGTGAGAGCGTGTGAGAGCGTGTGAGAGCGTGTGAGAGCGTGTGAGAGAGTGTGTGTGTGAGAGTGTGTGTGTGAGAGTGTGTGTGTGAGTGAGTATAAGGGAGTGTGTGTGTAAGGGAGTGTGTGTGTGTAAGGGAGTGTGTGAGAGCGTGTGAGAGCGTGTGAGAGCGTGTGAGAGCGTGTGAGAGCGTGTGAGAGCGTGTGAGAGAGTGTGTGTGTGAGAGTGTGTGTGTGAGAGTGTGTGTGTGAGTGAGTGTAAGGGAGTGTGTGTGTAAGGGAGTGTGTGTGTGTAAGGGAGTGTGTGAGAGCGTGTGAGAGTGTGTGAGAGCGTGTGAGAGCGTGTGAGAGAGTGTGTGTGTGAGAGTGTGTGTGTGAGTGAGTGTAAGGGAGTGTGTGTGTAAGGGAGTGTGTGTGTGTAAGGGAGTGTGTGTGTGTGTGTAAGGGAGTGTGTGTGTGTAAGGGAGTGTGTGTGTGTAAGGGAGTGTGTGTGTAAGGGAGTGTGTGTGTAAGGGAGTGTGTGTGTAAGGGAGTGTGTGAGAGTGTGTGAGAGTGTGTGAGAGCGTGTGAGAGCGTGTGAGAGTGTGTGAGAGTGTGTGAGAGTGTGTGAGAGTGTGTGAGTGCGTGTGTGTGTGCGAGTGTGTAAGGGAGTGTGTGTGTAAGGGAGTGTGTGTGTAAGGGAGTGTGTGTTCTGTGTGTAAGGGAGTTAGTTCTGTAATCGATTGATAAGTAAATGTAAAGTCATCAGTAAAATGGATCTGAGGATTTTTGGTGATGAACCAGATTATCTTTAATCAGAACCGTGTTTTACTGCAGATGTGATTAATCATTTCTGTAATAGTGATGTTTGTGATTAGCAGTGATTAAAGGTGATATTTCTTCTCTCTACAGAAAACAGCGTCCAGCCGGAGTCCTGCAGCCTGACCGACCTGCAGCTGAAGACCCTCGGGATCCAGTGCGTATCCCACTGTTCACTGCGGTTTCCAGGGCAACCAATCAATCATATTTATTTATTTAATATAACGTGATTATAATCTGTTTTTACCTTTATCTCCATCAGGTCCCCCGAGTCCAGACGCCAGCTCCTCCACTGCCTCCAGAAGTGCTGGCAGCTTTCCAACGAACCCATGAAGGTGTGTCTCTGTGGCGAGGCAGTGAGTTAGAGTGAGGGGGTGAGGCAGTGAGTTAGAGTGAGGGGGTGAGGCAGTGAGTTAGAGTGAGGGGGTGAGGCAGTGAGTTAGTGTGAGGGGGTGAGGCAGTGAGTTAGAGTGAGGGGGTGAGGCAGTGAGTTAGAGTGAGGGGGTGAGGCAGTGAGTTAGAGTGAGGGGGTGAGGCAGTGAGTTGTGGGAGTGAGGGGGTGAGGCAGTGAGTTAGAGTGAGGGGGTGAGGCAGTGAGTTGTGGGAGTGAGGGGGTGAGGCAGTGAGTTAGAGTGAGGGGGTGAGGCAGTGAGTTAGAGTGAGGGGGTGAGGCAGTGAGTTAGAGTGAGGGGGTGAGGCAGTGAGTTAGTGTGAGGGGGTGAGGCAGTGAGTTAGAGTGAGGGGGTGAGGCAGTGAGTTAGTGTGAGGGGGTGAGGCAGTGAGTTAGAGTGAGGGGGTGAGGCAGTGAGTTAGAGTGAGGGGGTGAGGCAGTGAGTTAGAGTGAGGGGGTGAGGCAGTGAGTTAGTGTGAGGGGGTGAGGCAGTGAGTTAGAGTGAGGGGGTGAGGCAGTGAGTTAGAGTGAGGGGGTGAGGCAGTGAGTTGTGGGAGTGAGGGGGTGAGGCAGTGAGTTAGTGTGAGGGGGTGAGGCAGTGAATTAGTGTGAGGGGGTGAGGCAGTGAGTTGTGGGAGTGAGGGGGTGAGGCAGTGAGTTAGAGTGAGGGGGTGAGGCAGTGAATTAGTGTGAGGGGTGAGGCAGTGAGTTAGAGTGAGGGGGTGAGGCAGTGAGTTAGAGTGAGGGGGTGAGGCAGTGAGTTAGTGTGAGGGGGTGAGGCAGTGAGTTGTGGGAGTGAGGGGGTGAGGCAGTGAGTTAGTGTGAGTGAGGGGTGAGGCAGTGAGTTAGTGTGAGGGGGTGAGGCAGTGAATTAGTGTGAGGGGGTGAGGCAGTGAGTTGTGGGAGTGAGGGGGTGAGGCAGTGAGTTAGTGTGAGGGGTGAGGCAGTGAGTTAGTGTGAGGGGGTGAGGCAGTGAGTTAGAGTGAGGGGGTGAGGCAGTGAATTAGTGTGAGGGGGTGAGGCAGTGAGTTGTGGGAGTGAGGGGGTGAGGCAGTGAGTTAGTGTGAGGGGGTGAGGCAGTGAGTTAGAGTGAGAGGGTGAGGCAGTGAGTTAGAGTGAGGGGGTGAGGCAGTGAGTTAGAGTGAGGGGGTGAGGCAGTGAGTTGTGGGAGTGAGGGGGTGAGGCAGTGAGTTAGAGTGAGGGGGTGAGGCAGTGAATTAGTGTGAGGGGTGAGGCAGTGAGTTAGTGTGAGTGAGGGGGTGAGGCAGTGAGTTGTGGGAGTGAGGGGGTGAGGCAGTGAGTTGTGGGAGTGAGGGGGTGAGGCAGTGAGTTAGTGTGAGGCAGTGAGTTAAGTGTAGTATATTATCCTGTTTTAGAGGTTAATTGCTGCTTGGTTTTTATTGGTCAGGTTTTTAACGACCCGATCCACGGCCACATCGAGCTCCACCCCCTGCTGGTGAGGATTATAGACACACCTCAGTTCCAGAGGCTGAGGAACATTAAGCAGCTGGGAGGAACTTACCTCGTGTTTCCTGGAGCTTCACACAATCGCTTCGAGCACTCCATCGGGTGAGCACCAGATCCTTCAGCTAACGCAACCTGATCTTTATCACCACCATCACCATCACCACCGCCATCACCACCGCCATCACCACCATCACCACCACCACCACCACCGCCATCACCACCACCATCACCACCGCCATCACCACCATCACCACCACCATCACCACCACCACCACCACCATCACCACCACCACCACCATCACCGCCACCACCATCACCACCATCACCACCACCATCACCACCGCCATCACCACCG
>NC_064420.1:52657500-52709103 GCF_023375975.1 Astyanax mexicanus
TTGCTTACTCACTCACTCTCTCACTGGCACACTTACTCACTCTTAAACTCAGTTGCACAATCATTCACACACTCACTCTCACACTTAAACATTCACTATCACTCACATGCTTATTCACACTCACTCATTCACACACTCTCTCACTGGCAAACTCATTTGCAAACACTTGGAGAGTGAGAGCGCGAGTGAGAGCGCGAGTGAGAGCGCGAGTGAGAGCGCGAGTGAGAGCGCGAGTGAGAGTGAATTAGTGTGCTAGTGTGAACTGTTTGATCTGCAGGACACGGTCCGTTTTCTCACATGTTTGATGGGATGTTTATACCAGCCGTCCGACCCGAGATCAAATGGAAGGTAAGAACTAAATAACAATAAGAATAATAATCATAATTACTATAATAATAATCATAATTACTTTATTTATAATCATAATTACTTTAATAATAATCATAACACAGTTATACCACTAATTATAAGCACTAATTTACAGAGTGATTTAAATAATCTGATCTGTGTGTGCGTGTGTGCGCGTGCGTGTGCATGTGTGTGTGCGTGTCTGTGTGCGTGTCTGTGTGTGTGTGTGTGTGCGCGCGTGTGTGTGCCTGTGTGTGTGCGCGTGTCTGTCTGTCTGCGTGCGTGTGTGTGCGTGTGTGCGCGTGCGTGTGCATGTGTGTGTGCGTGTCTGTGTGCGTGTCTGTGTGTGTGTGTGCGTGCGCGCGTGTGTGTGCGTGTGTGCGTGCGCGCGTGTGTGTGCGTGTGTGTGTGTGTGTGCGCGCGCGTGCGTGCGTGTGTGCGTGCGTGCGTGTGTGTGTGTGTGTGTGTGTGTGTGCAGCATGAGAGTGCGTCTGTACAGATGTTTGATCACCTGGTTCAGGTGAATGGTCTGGAGTCGGTGATGGTGAGATACGGCCTGGTTCTGCCGGAGGATCTGATCTTCATTAAGGAGCAAATCGCCGGACCGCTGGAGAGCCTGACCTCGGGCAGCTCGGTACTGACCCGAGATTATCATCATTTAACCCCTGAATCACTGAATCATTTAACCCCTGAATCATTTAACCACTGAATCATTTAACCCCTGAATCACTGAATCATTTAACCACTGAATCATTTAACCACTGAATCATTTAACCACTGAATCATTTAACCCCTGAATCACTGAATCATTTAACCACTGAATCAATTAACCACTGAATCATTTAACCCCTGAATCACTGAATCGTTTAACCACTGAATCATTTAACCACTGAATCACTGACTAATTAACCCCTGAATCACTTAATCACCACTTCACCCTCAATTTATTCCCACCTCATCCCTAACTCTCCACCTGATTGGTCAGAATTGTAAGATATACAATTGTATAAAGTCTGTATATATATAATAAAGTCAGTACTAAACTTAATAAATCTAAATATCTGATTATAATCTGATTGAATTTTACTTCACTGTTAATCAGCAGCTTATCAGAACTGGGGGCAGAGTTTTGTTAACGCCTTTTTCCGCGTTTCCGTTATAGTGGCCATATAAAGGCAGAGCGGAGGAGAAGTCGTATCTGTACGAGATCGTAGCGAATAAAAAAAACGGAATCGATGTGGACAAGTGGGATTATTTCGCCAGGCAAGTCTGTCCTGCTGTTTTCATACTTTTATATTTCAGAAATAAAATGGGATTTATTTTAAATTAGAGAAGAATTAATTATTCAGAAACTCACAGATACAGTAATTCTTATTATTTATGATAAATTAAAACAGTAAAGGTACATTTCAGATCATTTGCAGCTCGTTAGGGCCGTTACTCGGAGACAGAGACACACACACTATATACACACACACACACACACACACACACACACACACTCGGATCCCCTCTCACTCTGCACGACCAAAAACACACCGTGAAGCTAAACTTCTGTCTGATCACGAAATTCTGTTGAATTCGACCAGATTGTGTTCACCTGACTTACAACAAAACTTTCATCCAATCAGAA
Organism: Astyanax mexicanus; assembly: GCF_023375975.1. Taxonomy (NCBI): domain Eukaryota; kingdom Metazoa; phylum Chordata; class Actinopteri; order Characiformes; family Acestrorhamphidae; genus Astyanax; species Astyanax mexicanus. The sequence goes on from NC_064420.1 coordinate 52,659,482, forward strand.
TCGTGGGATCTGATCAACTTTAAATTTAGTTTTATTGCTTTTTACAACAACACTGCTCTCTAGTGTCTGGGTTTAAACAGCTCTAAGTGAACCACGGCTAATTATACTCTTATAGGGTGTTTTATCATGTGATAAATGGTGAAATGATGAGATATTGTATCTCAGGGGTTCTGTGTTTTTAATGGTTTTTGTTTTGGTGATGAACAGAGACTGTTATCACCTCGGCATCCAGAACAACTTCGACTACCGCCGGTTCCTGAAGTTCGCCAGAGTCTGTGAGGTGAAAGGGCAGAAGCACATCTGCACCAGAGATAAGGTAAATATGACTTATTTTATAGATTAAAATAAAAATGTATCTTCAGTTTGATCCAGTTTGAGTTCCTAATACTCTATGCTGAGTTTTAGTCTTGTTTTTCATTTATCTGCTCAGTCATGTAGTTTTGAGCTGAGTACATCAGCAGCCGGAGTCAGAGAGAGAGAGAGAGAGTACAGTAGGTCATTGTGCTGCTTCTGCATCAGCAGCCGGAGTCTGAGAGAGAGAGTACAGTTGCTTGTGCTGCTTGTAAGTAATTTTCAGTAGTAAATGATCAAATGATCAGGATGTATCATCAGATATTAAGGAAACATGTTGAGTGAAAGAACTGGCAGCTCTTGTCAGCAGGGCTTCAGCAGTACGTTCCTATTTTAAGTGTGCACTCCGTCCCGGGTTTTGTCCTTTGTCTCCGCCTGCTGCTCTTCCCCAACACTAACTCCGCCCCCGAGGTTACAGCCCCCACACTACACTACAGCGATCGGTGCTGCAGCATGGAAGCTAGTAGAGCTGGTTCAGTTAAACCTCAGCTGCTACACAGCTTAAAAGGCAAGTTTATTATATAGCACATTTCAGACACAACGGTCATTCAAAGTGCTTTACAAACTAGAAAATACACAGACGTCAAATTAAAAAAACATTTACAAGAATAACAGTAAAAATAGAAATAAAAACTAAAATAAGAATAAAGTATAAAAAGCCTCAGCATGTCTCCAAAAACTCAGTGACTAAAGAAGGAAAATAACAAGAGTGAATTAATTGATAATCAATAATCTGTGCAGCTCTGATTACAGTTCTGATGACTGAACTGTTTTTACAGGAAGTGGGAAATTTATACGACATGTTTCATACGAGGAATTGCCTCCACCGCCGGGCGTACCAGCACAAAGTGGGAAACATCACCGAGGTCATGTGAGTACCGCCCACACAACACACACCCTTAAACAAAAACACACACCGTTATTTGTTGTGTACGGTGTGTGTGTGTGTGTACAGTGTGTGTGTGTGTGTGTGTGTGTACAGTGTGTGTGTTTTTTTTCACTCTGATTCTCCAGAATCTGAAACTAGTTTAGAATCAGCCGCTCGACTCTTTAGTCTTCAGTCTTCTGAAGTTCAGTCATGTGACTCCTTTACTTCCTGCTGCCGCATCAAATTCCGAACCCTGACTCTGTTCTACAAAACCAGAACCAGATCAGCTGCTTCATACCTGATGATCAGAACCAGATCAGCTGCTTCATACCTGATGATCAGAACCAGATCAGCTGCTTCATACCTGATGATCAGAACCAGATCAGCTGCTTCATACCTGATGATCAGAACCAGATCAGCTGCTTCATACCTGATGATCAGAACCAGATCAGCTGCTTCATACCTGATGATCAGAACCAGATCAGCTGCTTCATACCTGATGATCAGAACCAGATCTGGATCTGGAGAACCTCCATCCCTCAGAATCACCGACACAAAACAAACATCCCGACTCTTCTCTGAGCTGCAGAACAGAGCTTCCACTGAGAGTCGCTCGCCGTCTACAAACTCTGACTGAAGACTGAAGACTAAAGACTCTTCTTTTCACTTTTAATCTTAAATATAAAACTCTGAACATTATCAAGCTTTTGTTTCTCTTGATCTGAGTCTCAATAAACCAGATCTGAATATTTTACAGTAAACAGAGAAGCTCTGCTGTAGAAGAGCATCTGCTAAATACCGGAAATGATATTGTGTGTGTGTGTGTATTGTGTGTGTTGTGTGTGTATTGTGTGTGTTGTGTGTGTATTGTGTGTGTGTGTGTATTGTGTGTGTTGTGTGTGTATTGTGTGTGTTGTGTGTGTATTGTGTGTATTGTGTGTGTTGTGTGTGTATTGTGTGTGTTGTGTGTGTATTGTGTGTGTGTGTGTGTGTGTATTGTGTGTATTGTGTGTTGTGTGTGTATTGTGTGTGTGTGTGTGTGTATTGTGTGTGTGTATTGTGTGTGTGTGTTGTGTGTGTGTATTGTGTGTGTGTGTGTGTTGTGTGTGTATTGTGTGTGTGTGTGTGTGTGTATTGTGTGTGTTGTGTGTGTATTGTGTGTGTGTGTATTGTGTGTGTGTGTGTGTTGTGTGTGTTGTGTGTGTGTGTATTGTGTGTGTGTGTGTATTGTGTGTGTGTGTGTGTATTGTGTGTGTGTGTATTGTGTGTGTGTGTGTATTGTGTGTGTGTGTGTGTGTATTGTGTGTGTTGTGTGTGTTGTGTGTGTTGTGTGTGTATTGTGTGTGTGTGTGTATTGTGTGTGTGTGTGTATTGTGTGTGTGTGTGTGTGTTGTGTGTGTTGTGTGTGTATTGTGTGTGTGTGTGTATTGTGTGTGTGTGTGTATTGTGTGTGTGTGTGTGTGTATTGTGTGTGTTGTGTGTGTGTGTGTGTGTGTGTGTGTGTGTGTGTGTGTGTGTGTGTGTGTGTGTGTGTGTTACAGGATAACAGAAGCGTTGGTAAAAGCTGATCCGTACGTTTTGATTGGTGGATCTTCAGGGAAGATGTTCCGGATTTCTCAGGCGATCGAGGACATGGAGGCGTACACCAAACTCACTGGTATGCTAATTACTTTCACTCACTGGCCACTTTAATAGAAACACCTAACCTCGCTTTGATTTGATGACTGTGACTCCGCCCCCTTTAGATCACGTGTTTGAGCAGATCCTGTACTCGTCTGATCCGAACCTATCAGAGGCTCAGAGGATCCTGCAGAACATCGTCTGCCGGCGGCTCTATAAGTGTGTAGGTCAGACCACGCCCGAGTCCCACCTTAACGTTTCACAGGTGAGAAAATCCCAAGCCCCGCCCACACGCACAGAGGAGGCGGGGCTTCAGTGGAGATATTTAGTGTTGTAGTAATTGGTTACTGATTACTGAGTTAATTGTAAATGTAAATGTTTCTAAATGTATGTATTTTTAATGTTAAAAATAATTCACTGATCAGATTTTTAAATGTGATTTTATATCAATAAAATGATATATTATATATTCAGGTGCAGCAGCAGCGCCACTAATGAAAATAGTTAGAGATTCTATACATTTAAATCTAATCAGCAGTGAAGAGTGAAGAACACACACACACACACACACACTCTACACACACACACACACACACTACACACACTACACACTCTACACACACACTACACACTCCACACACACACACACACACTACACACTCTACACACACACTACACACTCCACACACACACACACACTACACACTCTACACACACACTACACACTCCACACACACACTACACACTAACTACACACCCTACACACACACACACACTAACTACACACCCTACACACACACACACACTACACACTACACACTCTACACACACACTAACTACACACCCTACACACACACACACACTACACACACACTAACTACACACCCTACACACACACACTACACACTCCACACACACACTACACACTACACACACACTACACACTCCATACACACACTACACACCCTACACACACACTAACTACACACCCTACACACACACTAACTACACACCCTACACACACACTAACTACACACCCTACACACACACACACACTAACTACACACCCTACACACACACACACTAACTACACACCCTACACACACACACACACTAACTACACACCCTACACACACCCTACACACACACACACACTAACTACACACCCTACACACACACACACTAACTACACACCCTACACACACACACACACTAACTACACACCCTACACACACACACACTAACTACACACCCTACACACACACACACTAACTACACACCCTACACACACACACACACACTAACTACACACACACACACTACACACACACACTCTACACACTCCACACACACTACACACTCTACACACACACTACACACTCTACACACTACACACTCTACACACTACACACTCCACACACACACTAACTACACACCCTACACACACACACACTAACTACACACCCTACACACACACACACTCTACACACACACACTCTACACACTCCACACACTCTACACACACACACTCTACACACACTCCACACACACACACACTAACTACACACCCTACACACACACACACACTAACTACACACACTACACACACACTCTACACACACTCCACACACACACACACTAACTACACACCCTACACACACACACACACTAACTACACACACACACACACTAACTACACACACACACACACTAACTACACACCCTACACACACACACACACTAACTACACACCCTACACACACACTACACACTCTACACACACACTACACACTCTACACACACACACACACTACACACTCCACACACTCTACACACACACTACACACTCTACACACACACTCCACACACACACTACACACTCTACACACACACACACACTAACTACACACTCTACACACACACACACACACTACACACACACACTACACACTCTACACACACACTACACACACACACTACACACTCTACACACACACTACACACTCTACATACTACACACTCCACACACACTACACACTCTACACACACTACACACTCTACACTCTACACACTCCACACACACACTACACACTCTACACACTACACACACACACTACACACACTACACACTCCACACACACTACACACTCTACACTACACACTCTACACACTCTACACACACACTCCACACACTCTACACACACACTACACACTCTACACACCCTAAACACACACACTAACTACACACACTACACACTCTACACACACTACACACTCCACACACACACTCTACACACACACTACACACTCTACACACACACACACTACACACTAACTACACACCCTACACACACACACACACTAACTACACACACTACACACACACTCTACACACCCTACACACACACACACACTAACTACACACCCTAAACACACACACACACTACACACCCTACACACACACACACTAACTACACACACACACACACTACAAACTAACTACACACCCTACACACACACTAACTACACACTCTACACACACACTACACACTCCACACACACACACACACACACTACACACTAACTACACACCCTACACACACACACACTAACTACACACACACTACACACACTACACACTAACTACACACCCTACACACACTAACTACACACACACACACACTACACACTAACTACACACTAACTACACACACACACACACACTATACACACACTAACTACACACACTAACTACACACACACTTACTACACACACACTACACACACACTAACTATACACACACTTACTACACACACACTACACACACACTAACTACACACACACTACACACACACTAATTACACACACACTAACTACACACACTACACGCACACCACACACACACTTACTACACACACTAACTACACACACACACTACACACTACACACACACTAACTATACACACACTAATTACACACACACTAACTACACACACTACACGCACACCACACACACACACACTAACTACACACACACTAACTACACACACTTACTACACACACACACTAACTACACACATACTACACACATACTAACTACACACACACTACACTCACACTAACTACATACACACACTACACACACACTTACTACACACACACACTAACTACACACATACTACACACACACTAACTACACACACTGCACACACACTTACTACACACACACTAACTACACACATACTAACTACACACACACACACTAACTACACACACTACACACACACACTACACACTCTACACACCCTACACACACACACTCTACACACCCTAAACACACACACTAACTACACACACTCTACACACACTACAGACTCCACACACACACACTACACACACTCTACACACACACTAAACACTAACTACACACCCTACACACACACACTAACTACACACACTCTACACACCCTACACACACACACTAACTACACACCCTAAACACACACACTAACTACACACACTACACACACACTACACACTCTACACACTACACACTAACTACACACCCTAAACACACACACTAACTACACACACTACACACACACTACACACTCTACACACTACACACTAACTACACACCCTACACACACACACTAACTACACACACTACACACACACACTACAAACTAACTACACACCCTACACACACACTAACTACACACTCTACACACACACTACACACTCCACACACACACACACACACACACACTACACACTAACTACACACTAACTACACACCCTACACACACTAACTACACACACACACACTACACACTAACTACACACACACTACACACTAACTACACACACACACTATACACACACTAACTACACACACACTAACCACACACACACTAACTACACACACACTTACTACACACTCACACTAACTACACACTACACACACACTAACTATACACACACTAACTACACACACTACACGCACACCACACGCACACCACACACACACACACACTAACTACACACACACTAACTACACACACTACACACACACTAACTACACACATACTACACACATACTAACTACACACACACTACACACACACACTAACTACACACACACACTACACTCACACTAACTACATACACACACACACACTAACTACATACACACACTACACACACTAACTACACACATACTACACACACACTAACTACACACACTGCACACACACTTACTACACACACATACTAACTACACACACACACACTACACTCACACTAACTACATACACACACTACACACACTAACTACACACACACACACTACACAAACACACTAACTACACACACACTACACACACTAACTACACACTAACTAGTTTTAGTGAATGGTCTAGTTTTAGTAAATGTTCTAGTTTTAGTAAACGTTTTAGTGAATGTTCTAGTTTTAGTGAATGTTCTAGTTTTAGTGAATGTTCTAGTTTTAGTAAATGTTCTAGTTTTAGTGAATGTTCTAGTTTTAGTAAATGTTCTAGTTTTAGTAAACGTTTTAGTGAATGTTCTAGTTTTAGTGAATGTTCTAGTTTTAGTGAATGTTCTAGTTTTAGTAAATGTTCTAGTTTTAGTGAATGTTCTAGTTTTAGTTAATGTTCTAGTTTTAGTAAATGTTCTAGTGTTAGTAAATGTTTTAGTGAATGTTCTAGTTTTAGTGAATGTTCTAGTTTTAGTGAATGTTCTAGTTTTAGTGAATGTTCTAGTTGTAGTGAATGTTCTAGTTGTAGTGAATGTTCTAGTTTTAGTGAATGTTCTAGTTTTAGTGAATGTTCTAGTTTTAGTGAATGTTCTAGTTTTAGTAAATGTTCTAGTTTTAGTGAATGTTCTAGTTTTAGTAAGTGTTCTAGTTTTAGTAAGTGTTCTAGTTTTAGTAACTGTTCTAGTTTTAGTAAATGTTCTAGTTTTAGTAAATGTTCTGGTTTTAGTAAATGTTCTAGTTTTAGTAAATGTTCTAGTTTTAGTGAATGTTCTAGTTTTAGTAAGTGTTCTAGTTTTAGTAAGTGTTCTAGTTTTAGTAAATGTTCTAGTTTTAGTAAATGTTCTAGTTTTAGTAAATGTTCTAGTTTTAGTAAATGTTCTAGTTTTAGTGAATGTTCTAGTTTTAGTAAATGTTCTAGTTTTAGTGAATGTTCTAGTTTTAGTGAATGTTCTAGTTTTAGTAAATGTTCTAGTTTTAGTGAATGTTCTAGTTTTAGTAAATGTTCTAGTTTTAGTGAATGTTCAAGTTTTAGTAAATGTTCTAGTTTTAGTAAATGTTCTAGTTTTAGTGAATGTTCTAGTTTTAGTGAATGTTCTAGTTTTAGTGAATGTTCTAGTTTTAGTAAATGTTCTGGTTTTAGTAAATGTTCTAGGTTTAGTGAATGTTCTAGGTTTAGTGAATGTTCTAGTTTTAGTGAATGTTCTAGTTTTAGTGAATGTTCTAGTTTTAGTAAATGTTCTAGTTTTAGTGAATGTTTTAGTGAATGTTCTAGTTTTAGTGAATGTTCTAGTTTTAGTGAATGTTCTAGTTTTAGTGAATGTTCTAGTTTTAGTGAATGTTCTAGTTTTAGTAAATGTTCTGGTTTTAGTAAATGTTCTAGGTTTAGTGAATGTTCTAGGTTTAGTGAATGTTCTAGTTTTAGTGAATGTTCTAGTTTTAGTAAATGTTCTAGTTTTAGTAAATGTTCTAGTTTTAGTAAACGTTTTAGTGAATGTTCTAGTTTTAGTGAATGTTCTAGTTTTTAGTAAATGTTCTATGTTTAGTGAATGTTCTAGTTTTAGTAAATGTTCTAGTTTTTAGTAAATGTTCTATGTTTAGTGAATGTTCTAGTTTTAGTAAATGTTCTAGTTTTAGTAAATGTTCTAGTTTTAGTAAATGTTCTAGTTTTAGTAAATGTTCTAGTTTTAGTAAACGTTTTAGTGAATGTTCTAGTTTTAGTGAATGTTCTAGTTTTAGTAAATGTTCTAGTTTTAGTAAACGTTTTAGTGAATGTTCTAGTTTTAGTGAATGTTCTAGTTTTAGTGAATGTTCTAGTTTTAGTGAATGTTCTAGTTTTAGTAAATGTTCTAGTTTTAGTGAATGTTCTAGTTTTAGTGAATGTTCTAGTTTTAGTAAGGACCCTGGCTGCAGCATTTTGAACTAGCTGAAGTTTATTTAAGTTACTGCCGGAACATCCAGACAGTAGCGCATTACAATAATCTAGCCTTGAGGTAATAAAGGCATGTACTAATTTTTCTGCGTCATGCAGTGATAGGGCATTTCTTAGCTTGGCAATATTACGGAGGTGTAGAAAAGCTGTTCTAGTAACATTAGATATGTGTTTATCGAATGCTAGATCTGAATCTATGATAACTCCAAGGTTTTTAGCTGCTGAACTCCTGTGTCGGAGGGCGTAATTGGCCGTGTGAATTGGGGAGAAAATTGGGATTAAAAATTGAAATAAAATAAAAAAAATAAAGATTAGTGATTAGGTTAGTGATACAATTTATTGATTAGATTTTGCGATTCGATTGATTTAGATGCAACTTTATCGATTTATTGCTTTTTCTATGGATGCAGGTAAATTGATTAGTTCATAAATAAATTGATTATAAATTATTAATGGAGTGATTGTGATTGGTTGTGCTGCAGGAGATGCTGCTGGCCTGGTCCGGTGAGATCGCCGCCTCTAAACCCAGAGGAACCGAAGTGGATCTGAAAGCTGAGGATTTTGTTATCAGTGTAAGAACTTTCAGATTAATCTCAGATTGATCTCAGATTAATCTCAGATTAATCCCAGTTTGTGTGAGTTTGGGTTAATGTGTAAAATAAAATAAATATGCTAATGAGGGTTTATGTTGCAGGTGATTTATATGGATTACGGAATGAAGGAGAAGAACCCGATTAATAACGTTCACTTTTACTGCAAGAACGACCCGAACAAAGCCATCCGAATCCGCAAGAACCAGGTACTACCTCACACAAGCTCCGCCCACTACCCCTCCAAACCCACACCCACTTATCAGCTCTCCCTCTCCAGACCACACCCACCTTTAAGCCCTCCCTCTGCAAACCACACCCACCTATCTAACCAGTTGGGTTATGCTGTCAGTGGCAGGTTGTGATGTTATGATTTTATATGGTAGCTGTGGCAGGTCATGAGGTTATCAGTGGCAGGTCTTGACGTGGTATAGAGTCAGTGGCAGGTGCTGAGGTTATCAGTGGCAGGTAGTGACGTAGTATAGAGTCAGTGGCAGGTCGTGAGGTGGTATAAAATTAGTGGCAGGTGATGAGGTTGTCAGTGTCAGGTTATGAGGTGGTATAGAGCCAATGGCAGGTGGTGAGGTCAGTGGCAGGAGGTAACGTGTTTGTGCCGGGTGTTCTGCAGGTCTCTAAGCTGCTGCCGGAGCGTTTTGCGGAGCAGCTGATCCGGGTTTACTGTAAGCAGACGGATGAAAAGAGTCTGGAAGCGGCGAAGAAGTATTTTGTTCAGTGGTGCATCACCAGGAACTTCTCCAAACCTCAGGTACCGCCCACTTCCTGCTCTCAGACACACTGGGCGGGACAGGGCTGCGTCTGAAATCGTGTTCTATATCACTACTTAGTGATTATTTATTATTTTGCTTCTAACCTTTTCCCATTTTATCCCCATTTTACACAGCCATTTATCCAACCCCCTCATTAGGACTCCCCCTATCACACGCCTTAGCAGACTAGCACACGCCTCCTCCGATACATGTGAAGTCAGACTCCGCCTCTTTTTGCTGATGTAGCATTGCCAAGTAGCATCACAGCGCTAACGCTCGGAGGAAAGCGCAGCGGCTTGGTTCTGATACATCAGCTCACAGACGCAGTCTTGTGCTGTTCCACATCACCCTAGGAGTGATGAGGGGAAAGAGAGAGCGCCATCTACTGTACTGTACCCACCCAGAGAGAGCAAGACCAACTGTGCTCTCTCGGGGCTCCGGCAGCTGATGGCAAGCTGCATGACCGGGATTTAATATGGTGATCTCCCAATTATAGTGGCAGCGTCTTAGACTGCTGAACCACTCGGAGCCTCACTACTTAGTGATTAGGGAGGAGTGCGCACTACTCGCCTGGTAAAACAGGACACACCCTCGCTCAACATCCCCCATCATGCCTCTGATCTCTCTCGTTACCAACGGCAACGAGTACTACAATTAATCACACACTAACACACACACTCACTAACACACATTAACACACACACACATACACACACACAAACTCACACACACACTCACTAGCACATATTAACACACACACACTCACTAACACACACACAAACTCACACACACACAAACTCACACATGCACACTCACACCCAAACTCACATACACACTTACAAACACGCATAATTACTAACACACACATATTAATACACACACAAACTCACACACACTTACAAACATACACACTACACACACACACAAACTCACACACGCTGGCGTCCCCGTGAGGTTGCTGTGTAAACAAGATTGTGTCCCCATGAAGACATGAATACAAGAGCACACACAAACTCACACACACACTTACAAACTCACACACACACACTCACTAACACACACACAAACACACACTACACAAACACACACTACACACACACAAACACACACACTAACACACACTACACAAACTCACGCACAAACTCACACACACACTTACACACACACTTACAAACACACACTACACACACAGTAATACACACACAAATACACACTACACACAAACACACACTACACACAAACACACACAAACACACAAACACACACAAACACACTACACACACACACACAAACACACTCACACTACAAAACACACAAACACACACAAACACACACAAACACACAAACACACACAAACACACTACACACACACACACAAACACAAACACACTCACACTACAAAACACACAAACACACACTACACACACTACACACAAACACACACTACACACGCTCTCACACCAGATTAAATAATAAAGTTTATTTCTGATATTAAACATATAGAGTTCAATAAAACGGCAGCATTTTTATTTATAGACTCGGCGGCGTCTCTATAAAGAGAAGCAGGTTTACCGACACTGATGATAAAATAATAATTATAATTTGTAATAATAATTTATTATTGTCATTATTATTAATGATATTATTATTATTGTTATTATTATGAATATGTGTCAAAAGTCATGGGACTGCAATGTATAAATAAATCAATAGGTCCTACCTCAGGGGACTAATTGCTGGGCTACACCCACAGCTGTGTAAGTTGTGAGGTGTTATCTTGTGAGGTTAAGTGAATGTTTTTTTTTTTTTTTCTTGTTTTCAGGATGGTGATGTCACAGCACCAGAACTCACCCCGTTAAAGCGCGACTGGCAGAGCGACGACGACGACAGCGACGACTGTGAGCGTCACCGAGCGAGCGGCAGCCGGGCGCCAGTCAACGGGGGACAGAGTGTAAAAACCAATCTGTTTAACGCTCAGAGAGACAAGCAGCGCTAAACCACAGCGCCCCCTACTGAGCCAGTCTGCATTCTGCGCCTCCACCACCGGAGGGCAGTAGTGCTGTTTATTACCAGTGTTAGAAAATGCTGCCTTTACCGTAAACACATCCCGAATCACACATTAAATACACCAGGATTAAATTCAACATTCAGTGTTAAATTAACTCTAAATGAGCTGATTTAACTGTATTTACTGTGTTTTTCTGTCTGTAGTGAACAGTCTGCAGGGTTTAATAACTGACCTCCGGCTGCAGCACATAGAGATTAAAATCCACCTTTTATTTTAAATACTTTAGCTTTTTATCTGAAATCTTTATTTATTTTCAGTTTCAGATTGTTGTGTGTTTAATTTGGGAATATTACCAATCTGATCATGTTTCTCATGGAGTAAATGTGTCGGTGCTGCAGTTATACATATCTTTATTTCATTTTCTTTTTTTTTTTATACAGTATTCACAGTGAATTCACTTTCTCTACAGACACACTTCTGCACAGTTTAATACAAAACTGCTGTTTATTTATTCAGTTTAACAGCTAAACAAACGCTAAAATATTAAATGTGCAAAATCTGTCATATGTTTAATTTTCTCTGTTAAATTCTGTAAATAAACAGAAATTGCATAAAATGTGCAGAATTTTTTAAAAGAAATTCTTATTTTACTCAAACAGAAAAACTCCAACCAGCCACTTCATTACAACCACCTTCTTATTTCTACACCTGTCATCCATCATGTTTTCAGCTCCACTGATCTTATATTTCACTCTGTATTTGTATAATATAATAATTCCGGACTGTGTTTGTGTTTCTCTGTATATTTTATTATTTTCCTCCTGATTTTCACCAGTTCTTCAAAACTCAGAACCCACAGCATAGAAAACCACCACAGAGTTACAGCTGTATTATTATTATTATTATTATTATTATTATTATTATTATTATTATTATTATTTGGGTGGGAGGTTATTCTCAGCACTGCAGAGTTTAGGTTTGGACTGGGTTTAGGACTGCGTTTAGGACTGGGTTTAGGACTGGGTTTAGGACTGGGTTTGGACTGTGTTTAGGACTGGGTTAAGGACTGTGTTAGGACAGGGTTAAGGACTGGGTTTAGGACTGGGTTTGGACTGTGTTAAGACTGGGTTTAGGACTGGGTTTAGGACTGGGTTAAGGACTGTTAAGACTGGGTTTAGGACTGGGTTTGGACTGGGTTTAGGACTGGGTTTAGGACTGGGTTAAGGACTGTGTTAAGACAGGGTTAAGGACTGGGTTAAGACTGGGTTTAGGACTGGGTTTAGGACTGGGTTAAGGACTGGGTTTAGGACTGGGTTTAGGACTGGGTTAAGGGCTGGGTTAAGGACTGGGTTTGGACAGGGTTAAGGACGGTTTAGGACTGGGTTTAGGACTGGGTATAGGACTGGGTTTAGGACTGGGTTAAGGACTGGGTTAAGGACTGGGTTTAGGACTGGGTTTAGGACTGGGTTTAGGACTGGGTTAAGGACTGGGTTTAGGACTGGGTTTAGGACTGGGTTAAGGGCTGGGTTAAGGACTGGGTTTGGACAGGGTTAAGGACGGTTTAGGACTGGGTTTAGGACTGGGTTAAGGACTGGGTTAAGGACTGGGTTTAGGACTGGGTATAGGACTGGGTTTAGGACTGGGTTAAGGACTGGGTATAGGACTGGGTTTGGACAGGGTTAAGGGCTGGGTTAAGGACTGGGTTTGGACAGGGTTAAGGACTGGGTTAAGGACTGGGTTAAGGACTGGGTTTGGACAGGGTTAAGGACGGTTTAGGACTGGGTTAAGGACTGGGTTAAGGACTGGGTATAGGACTGGGTTTGGACAGGGTTAAGGACTGGGTTAAGGACTGGGTTAAGGACTGGGTTTGGACAGGGTTAAGGACTGGATTTAGATCGAGCGAGCGTCACACTGAGCTCTCTCTCACTCCATCTTACTTTTCACACCAAGATTTTTCTGATAATTGCATGAATTTCTGTCAATGTTTTTATTGTGTTCATTTTGTAATTGTTAAAGAACATCATTATTTGGCAGAAATTAGCTTCTGTATTTTATCTCTATATTATTTTAATTGTTTATGTGAGTGTTTATAATTCTATACTCCTGTTTGAGTTTTTCTTTATTTTATTCTGTTGCTTTATTGTTGTTTTTTCTGTCTGTTACTGCAGGGATGAGCGATTGTATCAGAATCATATAATTACTGAGGGAAACCTGCCAAAATAAAAGCCCTGTCCCTCTGCTGCTGTTGGTTTCGAGAGTTTGCACTGTTTTGTAGGTTACAGGAAGTGGTTTGCAGTGTTTATTTATTTTGTTGATGTTGGTGGTGATTATTAATGCGGTGGATTATGAATAAAGCAGACTTTGGCTACCATTTTTGATTCTTGTTTTTTTTATTAATGAGAAAATACATGTTGATATAAATCACTGCAATTATATATATATACAGTGGTGTGAAAAAGTGATTGTTTTCCTGATTTTCTGCATGTTTATCACACTGAAATCTTTCAGAACATCAAAGCAATTAAAATATTAGTCAACACAGGTAAACGCATAATGCTATTTTACAGCAACAACTGCAACCAAGCGTTTGCAATAACTTGCAATGAGTCTTTTACAGCTCTGTGGAGAAATTTTCAGCTTGAGGTTCCGTTTATCACAGCAAGTCTTCAAGGCCCTGAAGCAGCAAAACAGCCCCAGACCATCACACTAGCACCACCATGTTTTACTGTTGGTATAATGTTCCTTTTTCTGGAATGCAGTGTTTCTTTTACGCCAGATGTACTGAGGGACACACACCTTCCAAAGAGTTCAACTTTTGTCTCATCTGTCCACAGAATGTTTTCCTAAAAGTCTTAGGACTTGGATAATGTTGAGACGAGCTTTAATGTTCTTTTTGCTCAGCGGTGGTTTTCGTCTAGGAACTCTGCCATTGGGCCATTTTTGCCCAGTCTTTTTCTGATGGTGGAGGCATGAACTCTGACCTTAACTGAGGCAAGTGAGGCCTGCAGTTCTTTGGATGTTGTTGTGGGGTCTTTTGTGAACTCTTTGATGAGTCGTCGCTGTGCTCTTGTGGTAATTTTGTGGTAATTTTGGGTAATTTTGTGTTTACTTGTGTGTCTTTGACTAATATTTAAATTGGTTTGATGTTCTGAAAGATTGAAGTGTGAAAAACATGCAAAAAATCAGGAAGGGGCAAACACTTTTTACACCACTGTATATATATATATCAGTGGCGGATGCTGGTCTTTCATGGAGGGGAAGCTCAATTTCTTAACATATGTAGTTTTATTTATACAAACATTCTACTCTCCATGAGATGTTTTTTTTTGTTTGTTTTTTTTGTAAACAAAAGGCATTATTTTCAAGTTTTCACTACACAACAAAAAGGTACCCATTCTTTACATTGAGCAATTACATAAAAATTGTCCTTGAATAATCCCTTTATTAATGTAAATTATTTAAATTATGTTTAATGATAACACAATACTTACTACTGGCCCCTGTTCATTTATGTCCTGAGATAGTTTCATCAAGAGGAATGGCCATCAGTACATTTTATTTGTTACAGCACTTCCAGTCAGCCAGCTCACTTTATCAAACCAGAACAGCTGAAAATACCTGTTACTTTTCCCACCTTTTACACTAAATTAATCTGAGCAGTTGATCTGCCCTGCTGCTGTTTAACTCTTAAGTTTTTCTTGGTAAGGACTATCAAATGACTTCACCAAAATCCGTCCACAACATTAAAACTGTCTGATATTATGTGCAGCTTGCACTGGCGCGAGGCTAGTGTGAAGTGTGTCCGTGTTTTACACTAAAAGATCGCTGATTCGCTCATTTCACTGTCAATCAAAAAGGGACTCCGCCTCAGACAGATCATCCAATCATCATGCAGAAGCTGAGCGTCCGGGCCGGCCGAGGCCAGCCCACTGCCCCATAGACCCCCAGAGACGCTGAGCGTCCGATGGGCGGGACAAAGCCCAGCGTTTATCCAATGACTCGTCTGGTTTGGCCGCGCGCTTTGCTCCGCTATTGAAGTCTGTGCACTGTTTAAAGCAGCGCTGTGAAGCTGCGGGAATGAGTGAGAGGAAAGCCGCGGCGTTACCAGTGATAAGAAGCTGATTCTGAACTAAGTTCAGCGCGGTGTAGCGCATATTTAATCAGTGACATGTACACACAACAGTATATATTTAATCACTTATTTTTTACATTTTAGGGGAAGCTGAGCTTCCCTTGCAGTCTTAGAGCAATCACCACTGTTATATATATAGTGTAGTGATCCCAAATAAATCTAAACAGCATCATTTAGTGATTCTAAAATGGCTACAATTATTTCTTGACTGAATTAAAAGTCATACACTAGGAAAGTAGAGTTTAAAACTAATTTTAAAAATAACTAATATTATAGAAACTAAATTATTTTTTAATCTAAAGTAATTTAGGCATTTATGTTACAGTTAGGGTAGTATTATCAATAATCAATAAGTCCAGACAATTTAATGTTAATTTGAGTCATTTTTCATGAAAATGAATTTGAAGAATGGTCCAAAATCACTTTAGAAGGTAATTTTATTTTTACTATTATGACAGAATCAAACATGTTAGTTGAAATATTTAATGTTGAATAAAATTTATTAATACATCTGTCCTACATGAAAAACCGGGAGGAGCCTTGAGAACACAAACAGGACCAGCCTAGAGGCGGTGGGGAAGGAGGCGATCAATACATCACACTGATCAATACACCACACTGATCAATACATCTCACTGATCAATACACCACACTGATCAATACACCACACTGATCAATACACCACAGTGATCAATACACCACACTGATCAATACACCACACTGATCAATACACCACACTGATCAATACACCACAGTGATCAATACACCACACTGATCAATACACCACAATGATCAATACACCACACTGATCAATACACCACACTGATCAATACATCTCACTGATCAATACACCACACTGATCAATACATCTCACTGATCAATACACCACACTGATCAATACACCACACTGATCAATACACCACACTGATCAATACACCACACTGATCAATACACCACACTGATCAATACATCTCACTGATCAATACACCACACTGATCAATACACCACACTGATCAATACATCTCACTGATCAATACACCACACTGATCAATACACCACACTGATCAATAGATCTCACTGATCAATACACCACACTGATCAATACATCACACTGATCAATACACCACAATGATCAATACACCACACTGATCAATACATCTCACTGATCAATACACCACACTGATCAATACACCACACTGATCAATACATCTCACTGATCAGTACATCTCACTGATCAATACACCACACTGATCAATACACCACACTGATCAATACATCTCACTGATCAATACATCTCACTGATCAATACACCACACTGATCAATACACCACAATGATCAATACACCACACTGATCAATACATCACACTGATCAATACACCACACTGATCAATACATCTCACTGATCAATACACCACACTGATCAATACACCACCCTGATCAATACATCTCACTGATCAATACACCACACTGATCAATACATCACACTGATCAATACACCACAATGATCAATACACCACAATGATCAATACACCACACTGATCAATACATCTCACTGATCAATACACCACACTGATCAATACACCACACTGATCAGTACATCTTACTGATTAATACATCACACTGATCAATACACCACACTGATCAATACATCTCACTGATCAATACACCACACTGATCAGTACATCTTACTGATTAATACATCACACTGATCAATACACCACACTGATCAATACATATCACTGATCAATACACCACACTGATCAATACACCACACTGATCAATACATCACACTAATCAATACATAACATTGATCAATACACCACACTGATCAATACATCACACTGATCAATAATTAACACTGATTAATACACACACTAATCAATACACCACAATGATCAGTACATCAAACTGATTAACACACCACACTGATCAATACACCACACTGATCAATACATCACACTTATCAATATACCACACTAATCAATACATCACATTGATCAATACATCACATTGATCAATATACCACACTGATCAATACTTAACACTGATCAATACATCACACTGATTAATACACACTGATTAACAAACCACATTGATTAATAAACACACTGATCAATACATCATACTGCTCAATACATCACACTGGTTAATACACACTGATTAACAAACCACATTGATTAATACACACGCTGATCAATACATCACACTGATCAATACACACACTGATCAATACATCACATTGATCAATACATCACACTGATTAATACACACACTGATCAATACATCACACTGATTAATACACACACTGATCAATACATCACACTGATTAATAATCACATTGATAAATACATCACACTGATTAATACATCACACTGATCAATACACACACTGATCAATACATCACATTGATCAATACATCACACTGATTAATACACACACTGATCAATACATCACACTGATTAATAATCACATTGATCAATACATCACACTGATTAATACACACACTGATCAATACACACACTGATCAATACATCACATTGATCAATACATCACACTGATTAATACACACACTGATCAATACATCACACTGATTAATAATCACATTGATCAATACATCACACTGATTAATAATCACATTGATCAATACATCACACTGATTAATACACACACTGATCAATACACACACTGATCAATACATCACATTGATCAATACATCACACTGATTAATACACACACTGATCAATACACCTCACTGATCTAGGTCTAGGGATGGAGTTTGGCCTGCGGAAGTTTCTGCATCGGGGGATCTCTGGGTGGTCGAAGGATAGAGTTTGGTCTACTGAGGGTTTTGTCACAAGAAACTCAACAAGCGACCCCACGGATGCCTCTGGGACCAAGGTCTGCGCCGGCGGATCTCTGAGAGGTCAGGGGAAGGAGTTTGGCCTGCGGAGGTTTCTGAGACACGAGACTTGGCAGGTTACCCAGGGGGTGCCTCCTATACTACGGCTACGACATCGGATCAGTTGGACAACATGCTGCGATTTCAGACCTCTGGGTTGTCAGGGGAAGGAGTTTGGCCTACGTTGACTTCTGTGGGACGACACTTTACAGGCAACACCAGAGGTGAGATTTGAACAACATAATATGGTTTCAGACCTCTGGGATATCTGGGGAAGGAGTTTAGCCTACGTTGACTTCTGTGGCACGAAACTTTACAGGCAACCCCAAATGTGCTATCCGGACAATATATTACGATTTCAGACCTCTGGGTTGTCAGGGGAAGGAGTTTGGCCTACGTTGACTTCAGTAACACGAAACTTTACAGACAGCACCAGAGATGCCATATGGACAACATATTTCGATTTCAGACCTCTGGGTTGTCAGGGGAAGGAGTTTAGCCTACGTTGACTTCTGTGGCACGAAACTTAACAGGCAACCCCAAATGTGCTATCTAGACAAAAAACTATGATTTCAGACCTCTGGGATGTCAGGGGAAGGAGTTTGGCCTACGTTGACTTCTGTGGCACGAAACTTTACAGGCAACCCCAAATGTGCTATCTGGACAACATATTACGATTTCAGACCTCTGGGTTGTCAGGGGAAGGAGCTTGGCCTACGTTGACTTCTGTCTCACGAAACCTTACAGAAAACACCAGAACTGTAATTTGGACAACATATTTCGATTTCAGACCTCTGGGTGGTCAGGGAAAGGAGTTTGGCCTACTTTGACTTCTGTGGCACGAAACTTTACTGGCAACACCAGAACTGCCATTTGGACAACATATTTCGATTTCAGACCTCTGGGTTGTCAGGGGAAGGAGTTTGGCCTACGTTGACTTCAGTAACACAAAACTTTACAGGCAACACGAGAACTGTGATTTGGACAACATATTTCGATTTCAGACCTCTGAGTTGTCAGCGGAAGGAGTTTGGCCTACGTTGACTTCAGTAACACAAAACTTTACAGGCAACACCAAAACTGCCATTTGGACAACATATTTCGATTTCAGACCTCTGGGTGGTCAGGGAAAGGAGTTTGGCCTACTTTGACTTCTGTGGCACGAAACTTTACTGGCAACACCAGAACTGCCATTTGGACAACATATTTCGATTTCAGACCTCTGGGTGGTCAGGGAAAGGAGTTTGGCCTACTTTGACTTCTGTGGCACGAAACTTTACTGGCAACACCGGAACTGCCATTTGGACAACATATTACGATTTCAGACCTCTGGGTTGTCAGGGAAAGGAGTTTGGCCTACGTTGACTTCTGTGGCACGAAACTTTACAGGCAACCTCAAATGTGCTATCCGGACAACGTTTTTCAATTTCAGACCTCTGGGTTGTCGGGGGAAGGAGTTTGGCCTACGTTGACATTTGTGGCACGAAACTTTACAGGCAACCCTAGAGGTGCTATCTGGACAACATATTTCGATGTCAGACCTCTGGGTTGTAGGGTGAAGGAGTTTGGCCTACGTTGACTTCTATGGCACGAAACTTTACATGCAACCTCAAATGTGCTATCCGGACAACATATTTCAATTTCAGACCTCTGGGTTGTCGGGGGAAGGAGTTTGGCCTACGTTGACATTTGTGGCACGAAACTTTACATGCAACCTCAAATGTGCTATCCGGACAACATATTTCAATTTCAGACCTCTGGGTTGTCGGGGGAAGGAGTTTGGCCTACATTGACTTCTGTGGCACGAAACTTTACATACAACCTCAAATGTGCTATCCGGACAACGTTTTTCAATTTCAGACCTCTGCGTTGTCGGGGGAAGGAGTTTGTCCTACGTTGACATTTGTGGCACGAAACTTTACAAGCAACCCTAGAGGTGCTATCTGGACAACATATTTCGATTTCAGACCTCTGGGTTGTAGGGGGAAGGAGTTTGGCCTACGTTGACTTTTGTGGCACGAAACTTTAAAGGCAACCTCAAATGTGCTATCCGGACAACATATTTCAGTTTCAGACCTCTGGGTTGTCGGGGGAAGGAGTTTGGCCTACGTTGACATTTGTGGCACGAAACTTTACAGGCAACCCTA
This sequence comes from Astyanax mexicanus, assembly GCF_023375975.1. Taxonomy (NCBI): domain Eukaryota; kingdom Metazoa; phylum Chordata; class Actinopteri; order Characiformes; family Acestrorhamphidae; genus Astyanax; species Astyanax mexicanus. Next base: position 52,681,072 of record NC_064420.1, read on the forward strand.
GAGGTGCTATCTGGACAACATATTTCGATTTCAGACCTCTGGGTTGTAGGGGGAAGGAGTTTGGCCTACGTTGACTTTTGTGGTACGAAACTTTAAAGGCAACCTCAAATGTGTTATCCGGACAACATATTTCAGTTTCAGACCTCTGGGTTGTCCGGGGAAGGAGTTTGGCCTACGTTGACTTCTGTGGCACGAAACTTTACATGCAACCTCAAATGTGCTATCCGGACAACATATTTCAATTTCAGACCTCTGCGTTGTCGGGGGAAGGAGTTTGGCCTACGTTGACATTTGTGGCACGAAACTTTGCAGGCGACCTCATATGTGCTATCCGGACAACATATTACGATTTCAGACCTCTCGGATGTCGGGTGAAGGATTTTGGCCTACGTTGACTTCTGTAACACGAAACTTTACAAACAACACCAGAAGTGCTATTTGGACAACATATTTCGATATCACACCTCTGGGTTGTCGGGGGAAGGAGTTTGGCCTACGTTGACTTCTGTGGCACGACACTTTACAAGCAACACCAAAGGTGCAATTTGGACAACGTATTTCAATTTCATACCTCTGGGATGTCGGGGGAAGGAGTTTGGCCTACGTTGACTTCTGTGGCACGAAACTTTACATGCAACCTCAAATGTGCTATCCGGACAACGTATTTCAATTTCAGACCTCTGGGTTGTCGGGGGAAGGAGTTTGGCCTACATTGACTTCTGTGGCACGAAACTTTACATGCAACCTCAAATGTGCTATCCGGACAACGTTTTTCAATTTCAGACCTCTGCGTTGTCGGGGGAAGGAGTTTGGCCTACGTTGACATTTGTGGCACGAAACTTTACATGCAACCTCAAATGTGCTATCCGGACAACATATTACGATTTCAGACCTCTCGGATGTCGGGTGAAGGATTTTGGCCTACGTTGACTTCTGTAACACGAAACTTTACAAACAACACCAGAAGTGCTATTTGGACAACATATTTCGATATCACACCTCTGGGTTGTCGGGGGAAGGAGTTTGGCCTACGTTGACTTCTGTGGCACGAAACTTTACAGGCAACCTCAAATGTGCTATCCGGTCAACATATTTCAATTTCAGACCTCTGGGTTGTCGGGGGAAGGAGTTTGGCCTACGTTGATTTCTGTGGCACGAAACTTTACATGCAACCTCAAATGTGCTATCCGGACAACATATTTCAATTTCAGACCTCTGTGTTGTCAGGGGAAGGAGTTTGGCCTATGTTGACATTTGTGGCACGAAACTTTACTGGCAACACCGGAACTGCCATTTGGACAACATATTACGATTTCAGACCTCTGGGTTGTCAGGGAAAGGAGTTTGGCCTACGTTGACTTCTGTGGCACGAAACTTTACAGGCAACCTCAAATGTGCTATCCGGACAACGTTTTTCAATTTCAGACCTCTGGGTTGTCGGGGGAAGGAGTTTGGCCTACGTTGACATTTGTGGCACGAAACTTTACAGGCAACCCTAGAGGTGCTATCTGGACAACATATTTCGATTTCAGACCTCTGGGTTGTAGGGTGAAGGAGTTTGGCCTACGTTGACTTCTATGGCACGAAACTTTACATGCAACCTCAAATGTGCTATCCAGACAACATATTTCAATTTCAGACCTCTGGGTTGTCGGGGGAAGGAGTTTGGCCTACGTTGACATTTGTGGCACGAAACTTTACATGCAACCTCAAATGTGCTATCCGGACAACATATTTCAATTTCAGACCTCTGGGTTGTCGGGGGAAGGAGTTTGGCCTACATTGACTTCTGTGGCACGAAACTTTACATACAACCTCTAATGTGCTATCCGGGCAACGTTTTTCAATTTCAGACCTCTGCGTTGTCGGGGGAAGGAGTTTGTCCTACGTTGACATTTGTGGCACGAAACTTTACAAGCAACCCTAGAGGTGCTATCTGGACAACATATTTCGATTTCAGACCTCTGAGTTGTAGGGGGAAGGAGTTTGGCCTACGTTGACTTTTGTGGCACGAAACTTTAAAGGCAACCTCAAATGTACTATCCGGACAACATATTTCAGTTTCAGACCTCTGGGTTGTCGGGGGAAGGAGTTTGGCCTACGTTGACATTTGTGGCACGAAACTTTACAGGCAACCCTAGAGGTGCTATCTGGACAACATATTTCGATTTCAGACCTCTGGGTTGTAGGGGGAAGGAGTTTGGCCTACGTTGACTTTTGTGGTACGAAACTTTAAAGGCAACCTCAAATGTGTTATCCGGACAACATATTTCAGTTTCAGACCTCTGGGTTGTCGGGGGAAGGAGTTTGGCCTACGTTGACTTCTGTGGCACGAAACTTTACATGCAACCTCAAATGTGCTACCCGGACAACATATTTCAATTTCAGACCTCTGCGTTGTCGGGGGAAGGAGTTTGGCCTACGTTGACATTTGTGGCACGAAACTTTGCAGGCGACCTCATATGTGCTATCCGGACAACATATTACGATTTCAGACCTCTCGGATGTCGGGTGAAGGATTTTGGCCTACGTTGACTTCTGTAACACGAAACTTTACAAACAACACCAGAAGTGCTATTTGGACAACATATTTCGATATCACACCTCTGGGTTGTCGGGGGAAGGAGTTTGGCCTACGTTGACTTCTGTGGCACGACACTTTACAAGCAACACCAAAGGTGCAATTTGGACAACGTATTTCAATTTCATACCTCTGGGATGTCGGGGGAAGGAGTTTGGCCTACGTTGACTTCTGTGGCACGAAACTTTACATGCAACCTCAAATGTGCTATCCGGACAACGTATTTCAATTTCAGACCTCTGGGTTGTCGGGGGAAGGAGTTTGGCCTACATTGACTTCTGTGGCACGAAACTTTACATGCAACCTCAAATGTGCTATCCGGACAACGTTTTTCAATTTCAGACCTCTGCGTTGTCGGGGGAAGGAGTTTGGCCTACGTTGACATTTGTGGCACGAAACTTTACATGCAACCTCAAATGTGCTATCCGGACAACATATTACGATTTCAGACCTCTCGGATGTCGGGTGAAGGATTTTGGCCTACGTTGACTTCTGTAACACGAAACTTTACAAACAACACCAGAAGTGCTATTTGGACAACATTTTTCGATATCACACCTCTGGGTTGTCGGGGGAAGGAGTTTGGCCTACGTTGACTTCTGTGGCACGAAACTTTACAGGCAACCTCAAATGTGCTATCCGGTCAACATATTTCAATTTCAGACCTCTGGGTTGTCGGGGGAAGGAGTTTGGCCTACGTTGATTTCTGTGGCACGAAACTTTACATGCAACCTCAAATGTGCTATCCGGACAACATATTTCAATTTCAGACCTCTGTGTTGTCAGGGGAAGGAGTTTGGCCTATGTTGACATTTGTGGCACGAAACTTTACAGGCAACCCTAGAGGTGCTATCTGGACAACATATTTTGATTTCAGACCTCTGAGTTATAGGGGGAAGGAGTTTGGCCTACGTTGACTTTTGTGGCACGAAACTTTACAAGCAACACCAGAGGTGCCATTGGGACAACATATTTCAATTTCAGACCTCTGGGTTGTCCGGGGAAGGAGTTTGGCCTACGTTGACTTCTGTGGTACGAAACTTTACATGCAACCTCAAATGTGCTATCCGGACAACGTTTTTCAATTTCAGACCTCTGCGTTGTCGGGGGAAGGAGTTTGGCCTACGTTGACATTTGTGGCACGAAACTTTACAGGCAACCCTAGAGGTGCTATCTGGACAACATATTTCGATTTCAGACCTCTGGGTTGTCGGAGGAAGGAGTTTGGCCTACGTTTACTTCTGTAACACGAAACTTTACAAGCAACACCAGAGGTGCCATGTGGACAACATATTTCAATTTCAGACCTCTGGGTTGTAGGGGGAAGGAGTTTGGCCTACATTGATATTTGTGGCACGAAACTTTGCAGGCGACCTCATATGTGCTATCCGGACAACATATTACGATTTCAGACCTCTCGGATGTCGGGTGAAGGATTTTGGCCTACGTTGACTTCTGTAACACGAAACTTTACAAACAACACCAGAAGTGCTATTTGGACAACATATTTCGATATCACACCTCTGGGTTGTCGGGGGAAGGAGTTTGGCCTACGTTGACTTCTGTGGCACGAAACTTTACAGGCAACCTCAAATGTGCTATCCGGACAACATATTTCAATTTCAGACCTCTGCGTTGTCGGGGGAAGGAGTTTGGCCTACGTTGACATTTGTGGCACGAAACTTTGCAGGCGACCTCATATGTGCTATCCGGACAACATATTACGATTTCAGACCTCTCGGATGTCGGGTGAAGGATTTTGGCCTACGTTGACTTCTGTAACACGAAACTTTACAAACAACACCAGAAGTGCTATTTGGACAACATATTTCGATATCACACCTCTCGGATGTCGGGGGAAGGAGTTTGGCCTACGTTGACTTCTGTGGCACGAAACTTTACAGGCAACCTCAAATGTGCTATCCGGTCAACATATTTCAATTTCAGTCCTCTGGGTTGTAGGGGGAAGGAGTTTGGCCTACGTTGATTTCTGTGGCACGAAACTTTACATGCAACCTCAAATGTGCTATCCGGACAACATATTTCGATATCACACCTCTGGGTTGTCGGGGGAAGGAGTTTGGCCTACGTTGATTTCTGTGGCACGAAACTTTACATGCAACCTCAAATGTGCTATCTGGACAACATATTTCAATTTCAGACCTCTGTGTTGTCAGGGGAAGGAGTTTGGCCTATGTTGACATTTGTGGCACGAAACTTTACAAGCAACACCAGAGGTGCCATTGGGACAACATATTTCAATTTCAGACCTCTGGGTTGTCGGGGGAAGGAGTTTGGCCTACGTTGACTTCTGTGGCACGAAACTTTACATGCAACCTCAAATGTGCTATCCGGACAACGTTTTTCAATTTCAGACCTCTGCGTTGTCGGGGGAAGGAGTTTGGCCTATGTTGACATTTGTGGCACGAAACTTTACAGGCAACCCTAGAGGTGCTATCTGGACAACATATTTCGATTTCAGACCTCTGGGTTGTAGGGGGAAGGAGTTTGGCCTACATTGACTTTTGTGGCACGAAACTTTAAAGGCAACCTCAAATGTGCTATCCGGACAACATATTTCAGTTTCAGACCTCTGGGTTGTCGGGGGAAGGAGTTTGGCCTACGTTGACTTTTGTGGCACGAAACTTTACATGCAACCTCAAATGTGCTATGTGCGGACAAAATATTACGATTTCAGACCTCTGGAATGTCGGGTGAAGGAGTTTGGCCTACGTTAACTTCTATGGCACGAAACTTTACATGCAACCTCAAATGTGCTATCCGGACAACGTATTTCAATTTCAGACCTCTGGGTTGTCGGGGGAAGGAGTTTGGCCTACGTTGACATTTGTGGCACGAAACTTTACAGGCAACCCTAGAGGTGCTATCTGGACAACATATTTCGATTTCAGACCTCTGGGTTGTAGGGGGAAGGAGTTTGGCCTACGTTGACTTTTGTGGCACGAAACTTTACATGCAACCTCAAATGTGCTATCTGGACAACGTATTTCAATTTCAGACCTCTGGGTTGTCGGGGGAAGGAGTTTGGCCTACATTGACTTCTGTGGCACGAAACTTTACATGCAACCTCAAATGTGCTATCCAGACAACGTGTTTCAATTTCAGACCTCTGCGTTGTCGGGGGAAGGAGTTTGGCCTACGTTGACATTTGTGGCACGAAACTTTACAGGCAATCCTAGAGGTGCTATCTGGACAACATATTTCAATTTCAGACCTCTGGGTTGTCGGGGGAAGGAGTTTGGCCTACGTTGACTTCTGTGGCACGAAACTTTACATGCAACCTCAAATGTGGTATCCGAACAACATATTACGATTTCAGACCTCTGGTATGTCGGGTGAAGGATTTTGGCCTACGTTGACTTCTGTAACACGAAACTTTACAAACAACACCAGAAGTGCTATTTGGACAACATATTTCGAAATCACACCTCTGGGTTGTCGGGGGAAGGAGTTTGGCCTACGTTAACTTCTGTGGCACAAAACTTTACAGGCAACCTCAAATGTGCTATCCGGACAACATATTTCAATTTCAGACCTCTGGGTTGTCGGGGGAAGGAGTTTGGCCTACGTTGACATTTGTGGCACGAAACTTTACAGCCGACCTCAAATGTGCTATCCGGACAACATATTACGATTTCAGACCTCTGGTATGTCGGGTGAAGGATTTTGGCCTACGTTGACTTCTGTAACACGAAACTTTACAAACAACACCAGAAGTGCTATATGGACAACATATTTCGATATCACACCTCTGGGTTGTCGGGGGAAGGAGTTTGGCCTACGTTAACTTCTGTGGCACGAAACTTTACAGGCAACCTCAAATGTGCTATCCGGACAACATATTTCAATTTCAGACCTCTGGGTTGCCGGGGGAAGGAGTTTGGCCTACGTTGACTTCTGTGGCACGAAACTTTACATGCAATCTCAAATGTGCTATCCGGACAACGTATTTCAATTTCAGACCTCTGGGTTGTCGGGGGAAGGAGTTTGTCCTACGTTGACTTCTGTGGCACGAAACTTTACATGCAACCTCAAATGTGCTATCCGGACAACGTATTTCAATTTCAGACCTCTGCGTTGTCGGGGGAAGGAGTTTGGCCTACGTTGACTTTTGTGGCACGAAACTTTAAAGGCAACCTCAAATGTGTTATCCGGACAACATATTTCAGTTTCAGACCTCTGGGTTGTCGGGGGAAGGAGTTTGGCCTACGTTGACTTCTGTGGCACGAAACTTTACATGCAACCTCAAATGTGCTATCCGGACAACATATTTCAATTTCAGACCTCTGGGTTGTCGGAGGAAGGAGTTTGGCCTACGTTGACTTCTGTAACACGAAACTTTACAAGCAACACCAGAGGTGCCATGTGGACAACATATTTCAATTTCATACCTCTGGGATGTCGAAAGAAGGAGTTTGGCCTACGTTGACTTCAGTAACACGAAACTTTACGAGCAACACCAGAGGTGCCATGTGGACAACATATTTCAATTTCAGACCTCTGGGTTGTCGGAGGAAGGAGTTTGGCCTACGTTGACTTCTGTGGCACGACACTTTACAAGCAACACCAAAGGTGCAATTTGGACAACGTATTTCAATTTCATACCTCTGGGATGTCGGGGGAAGGAGTTTGGCCTACGTTGACTTCTGTGGCACGAAACTTTTCCTGCAACTTCAAATGTGCTATCCGGATAACGTATTTCAATTTCAGACCTCTGGGTTGTCGGGGGAAGGAGTTTGGCCTACGTTGACTTCTGTGGCACGAAACTTTACATGCAACCTCAAATGTGCTATCCGGACAACATATTTCAATTTCAGACCTCTGCGTTGTCGGGGGAAGGAGTTTGGCCTACGTTGACATTTGTGGCACGAAACTTTGCAGACGACATCATATGTGCTATCCGGACAACATATTACGATTTCAGACCTCTGGTATGTCGGGTGAAGGATTTTGGCCTACGTTGACTTCTGTAACACGAAACTTTACAAACAACACCAGAAGTGCTATATGGACAACATATTTCGATATCACACCTCTGGGTTGTCGGGGGAAGGAGTTTGGCCTACGTTAACTTCTGTGGCACGAAACTTTACAGGCAACCTCAAATGTGCTATCCGGACAACATATTTCAATTTCAGACCTCTGGGTTGCCGGGGGAAGGAGTTTGGCCTACGTTGACTTCTGTGGCACGAAACTTTACAGGCAACCTCAAATGTGCTATCCGGACAACGTATTTCAATTTCAGACCTCTGGGTTGTCGGGGGAAGGAGTTTGTCCTACGTTGACTTCTGTGGCACGAAACTTTACATGCAACCTCAAATGTGCTATCCGGACAACGTATTTCAATTTCAGACCTCTGCGTTGTCGGGGGAAGGAGTTTGGCCTACGTTGACATTTGTGCCACGAAACTTTGCAGGCGACCTCATATGTGCTATCCGGACAACATATTACGATTTCAGACCTCTCGGATGTCGGGTGAAGGATTTTGGCCTACGTTGACTTCTGTAACACGAAACTTTACAAACAACAACAGAAGTGCTATTTGGACAACATATTTCGATATCACACCTCTGGGTTGTCGGGGGAAGGAGTTTGGCCTACGTTGACTTCTGTGGCACGAAACTTTACAGGCAACCTCAAATGTGGTATCCGGTCAACATATTTCAATTTCAGACCTCTGGGTTGTCCGGGGAAGGAGTTTGGCCTACGTTGACTTCTGTGGCACGAAACTTTACATGCAACCTCAAATGTGCTATCCGGACAACGTATTTCAATTTCAGACCTCTGGGTTTTTTTGGGGGAAGGAGTTTGGCCTACATTGACTTCTGTGGCACGAAACTTTACATGCAACCTCAAATGTGCTATCCGGACAACGTTTTTCAATTTCAGACCTCTGCGTTGTCGGGGGAAGGAGTTTGGCCTACGTTGACATTTGTGGCACAAAACTTTACAGGCAACCCTAGAGGTGCTATCTGGACAACATATTTCGATTTCAGACCTCTGGGGAAGGAGTTTGGCCTACGTTGACTTTTGTGGCACGAAACTTTAAAGGCAACCTCAAATGTGCTTTCCGGACAACATATTTCAGTTTCAGACCTCTGGGTTATCGGGGGAAGGAGTTTGGCCTACGTTGACTTTTGTGGCACGAAACTTTATAGGCGACCTCAAATGTGCTATGTGCGGACAACATATTACGATTTCAGACCTCTGGGATGTCGGGTGAAGGAGTTTGGCCTACGTTGACTTCTGTGGCACGAAACTTTACATGCAACCTCAAATGTGCTATCCGGACAACATATTTCAATTTCAGACGTCTGGGTTGTTGGGGGAAGGAGTTTGGCCTACGTTGACATTTGTGGCACGAAACTTTGCAGGCGACCTCATATGTGCTATCCGGACAACATATTACGATTTCAGACCTCTCGGATGTCGGGTGAAGGATTTTGGCCTACGTTGACTTCTGTAACACGAAACTTTACAAACAACACCAGAAGTGCTATTTGGACAACATATTTCGATATCACACCTCTGGGTTGTCGGGGGAAGGAGTTTGGCCTACGTTGATTTCTGTGGCACGAAACTTTACATGCAACCTCAAATGTGCTATCCGGACAACATATTTCAATTTCAGACCTCTGTGTTGCCGGGGGAAGGAGTTTGGCCTACGTTGACATTTGTGGCACGAAACTTTACAGGCAACCCTAAAGGTGCTATCTGGACAATATATTTTGATTTCAGACCTCTGAGTTATAGGGGGAAGGAGTTTGGCCTACGTTGACTTTTGTGGCACGAAACTTTACAAGCAACACCAGAGGTGCCATTGAGACAACATATTTCAATTTCAGACCTCTGGGTTGTCCGGGGAAGGAGTTTGGCCTACGTTGACTTTTGTGGCACGAAACTTTACAGGCGACCTCACATGTGCTATCCGGACAAAATATTACGATTTCAGACCTCTGGGATGGTGGGTGAAGGATTTGGGCCTACGTTGACTTCTGTAACACGAAACTTTACAAACGACACCAGAGGTGTCATTTGGACAACATATTTCAATTTCAGACCTCTGGGTTGTCGGAGGAAAAAGTTTGGCCTACGTTGACTTCAGTAACATGAAACTTTACAAGCAACACCAGAGGTGCCATTTAGACAACATATTTCAATTTCATACCTCTGGGATGTCAGAGGAAGGAGTTTGGCCTATGTTGACTTCTGTGGCACGACACTTTACAAGCAACACCAAAGGTGCAATTTGGACAACATATTTCAATTTCATACCTCTGGGATGTCGGGGGAAGGAGTTTGGCCTACGTTGACTTCTGTTGCACGAAACTTTACAGGCAACCCTAGAGGTGCTATCTGGACAACATATTTCGATTTCAGACCTCTGGGTTGTTGGGGGAAGGACTTTGGCCTACGTTGACATTTGTGGCACGAAACTTTACAGGCGACCTCAAATGTGCTATCTGGACAACATATTACGATTTCAGACCTCTGGGATGTCGGGTGAAGGATTTTGGCCTACGTTGACTTCTGTAACACGAAACTTTACAAACAACACCAGAAGTGCCATTTGGACAACATATTTCGATATCAGACCTCTGGGTTGTCGGAGGAAGGAGTTTGGCCTACGTTGACTTCTGTGGCACGAAACTTTACATGCAACCTCAAATGTGCTATCCGGACAACATATTTCAATTTCAGACCTCTGGGTTGTCGGGGTAAGGAGTTTGGCCTACGTTGACTTCTGTGGCACCAAACTCTGCAGGCAACCTCAGAGATGCTAATTGAACAATATACTGTGATTTCAGACCTCTGGGTGGTTGGGGAATGAAGTTTTGCCTATGTTGACTTCTGTGGCACGAAACTCTGCAGGTAATCCCAAAGGTGTCAATTGGACAACATATTGTGATTTCAGACCTCTAGGTGGTCCGGGGAAGGAGTTTGGTCTACGTTGACTTCTGTGGCACGAAACTCTGCAGGCAACCCCAGAGACGCCATTTGAACAATATACTGTGATTTCAGACCTATAGATTGTCGGGGGAAGGAGTTTGGCCTACGTTGATTTCTGTGGCACCAAACTCTGCAAGCAATTCCAGATGTGCCAGTTGGACACTATACTGCGATTTCAGACCTCTGGGAAGTCAGGGTAAGGAGTTTAGTCTACGTTGACTTCTGTGGCACCAAATTCTGCAGGCAACCCTACAGGTGTCAGTTGGACAATACACTGCGATTTTAGACCTCTGGGAAGTCGGGGTAAGGAGTTTGGCCTACATTGAATTCTGTGGCACCAAACTCTGCATGCAAGCCCAAAGGTGGTAATTGGACAACATACTGAGATTTCAGACCTTTGGGCAGTGGGGGAAGGAGTTTGGCCTATGTAGACTTCTGTGGCACCAAACTCTGCAGGTTACCCCAGATGTGCCAGTTGGACAATATACTGCGATTTTATACCTCTGGGTGGTTAGGGAAAGGAGTTTGGTCTATGTTAACTTCTGTGGCACGAAACTCTGCAGGCAACCCCAGAGATGCCAATTGAACAATATACTGTGATTTCAGACCTATAGATTTTCGGGGGAAGGAGTTTGGCCTACGTTGACTTCTGTGGCACCAAACTCTGCAGGCAACCCCACAGGTGTTAAATGGACAACATACTGTGATTTCAGACCTCTGGGTGGTTGGGAACGGAGTTTGGCCTACGTTGACTTCTGTGGCACCAAACTCTGCAGTCAACCCCAGAGGTGCCAGTGGGACAAAATACCAAGACTGCCTGTGTGCAACAGGGGCTTCACAGTGCATGTGCACTGTCAGGCCCCGGAAATGCACTCTTAAGCTCCAAACCTTCCGTGGCCAATGAAATTAGGTGTGGGCGTGGGAAACTTCTGTGGCCACTGAAATTAGGTGTGGGCGTGAGCTTCACAATGCACATGCACCGCCCAGCCCCGGAAATGCACTCTCAAGCTCTCATTTACACTTTTACGCTTCTGAAGATTTATAAGAGAGTTTTTAAATCCATAGTGTGTTTTGTGATTTTACAAATGGTAACAGACATGACAACAGCTAGCAAGAGTACATGATGAGTGAGGTTTGTGCGCATTGTATCTGTTAATAAGCAAATAAGAGACCAATCCATGCAGAGAGCAGTAGAGATATTAATATGAATTAACCGGTTATCTCTAAATTGTCTTGTATTTTTAATTGTCTTGTAGTTATCGCAGATAAATCCTCCTCTTAATCCTAGTTTATAGCGCTGATATAAAAATATTTGTGCACATCAATTTTAGGTTGAGTCAACATTATGGTTTTATATGTTTTATATTGTTTGTACTAAACTTTATTTGTATTAAACATGTACATTTTTGTATTTTATTATACCTTGTAATGACATTCTGGTGTATAAAGGGGAATTTAAACAAAAATCATACAAGCATTGTGAGTGTAGCGCTTAAGAGTGCATTTCCGGGGCTTGACAGTGCATGTGCACTGTGAAGCCCCTGTTGCACACAGACCCCTCTTAACTCTGCAGGTAACCCCAGAGATGCTAATTGGACAACATATTGCGATTTCAGATCTATGGATGGTCGGGGGGAGGAGTTTGGTCAACGTTGACTTCTGTGGCACAAAACTCTGCAAACAACCCCAGAGGTGCCACTTGGACAACATACTACGATGTCAGACCTATAGATTGTCAGGAGAAAGAGTTTGGCCTATGTTGACTTCTGTGGCACCGAACTTTGCAGGCAACCCCAAAGGTACTAATTGGACAACATACTGTGATTTCAGAACTCTATGGATGGTCGGGGTAAGGAGTTTGGTCTACGTTGACTTCTGTTGCACGAAACTCCACAGGCAACCCCAGAGATTCCAGTTGGACAATATATTGTAATTTCAGACCTCTGGGTGGTCGGGGGCAGGAGTTTGGCCTATGTTGATTTCTGTGGCACCAAACTCTGCAGGCAACCCCACAGGTGCCAGTTGGACAAATTACTGCGATTTCAGACCTGTAGATGTTCGGTGGAAGGATTTTGGTCTACGTTGGCTTCTGTTGTACCAAACTCTGCAGGTAACCCCAGAGCTGCCAGATGGACAACATATTGCGATTTCAGACCTCTGCATTGTCAGGGGAAGGAGTTTGGCCTATGTTGACTTCTGTGGCACGAAACTTTACAGGCAACCCCAAAGATGCGATTTGGACAACATATTTAGATTTCAGACCTCTGGCTTGTCAGGGTAAGGAGTTTGGCCTAAGTTTACTTCTGTAGCATGAAATTTTTCAGGCAACCCCAAATGTGCTATCCGGACAACATATTATGATTTCAGACTTCTCGGATGTGAAGGGAAGGAGTTTGGCCTACGTTGACTTCAATAACACGAAACTAACCCTACAGTTAACCCTAACCCTAACCCTAACCATAACCTAACCCTAACCCTAACCCTAACCCTAACCCTAACCGTAACCTAACCCTAACCCTAACCCTAACCCTAACCATAACCCTAACCTAACCCTAACCTAACCCTAACCCTAACCCTAACCCTAACCCTAACCGTAAAACCTAACCCTAACCCTAACCCTAACCCTAACCATAACCCTAACCGTAACCCTAACCCTAACCTAACCCTAACCATAACCCTAACCTAACCCTAACCTAACCCTAACCCTAACCCTAACCCTAACCCTAACCGTAAAACCTAACCCTAACCCTAACCCTAACCCTAACCATAACCCTAACCGTAACCCTAACCCTAACCTAACCCTAACCCTAACCCTAACCCTAACCCTAACCGTAACCATAACCCTAACCCTAACCCTAACCCTAACCTTAACCCTAACCCTAACCCTAACCTAACCCTAACCCTAACCCTAACCGTAACCGTAACCCTAACCCTAACCCTAACCCTAACCCTAACCATAACCTAACCCTAACCCTAACCCTAACCCTAACCCTAATTCTTAACCCTAACCTTAACCCTAACCCTAACCCTAAATTCTTAATCCTTACCCTAACCCTAAATTCTTAACCCTAACCCTAACCCTAAATTCTTAACCCTAACCCTAACCCTAAATTCTTAACCCTAACCCTAACCCTAAATTCTTAACCCTAACCCTAACCCTAAATTCTTAATCCTTACCCTAACCCTAATTCTTAACCCTAACCCTAATTCTTAACCCTAACCCTAACCCTAACCCTAACCCTAACCGTAACCGTAACCCTAACCGTAATTCTTAACCCTAACCCTAATTCTTAACCCTAACCCTAGTTCTTAACCCTAACCCTAAATTCTTAACCCTAACCCTAACTCTAACCCTAACCCTAAATTCTTAACCCTAACCCTAACTCTAACCCTAACCCTAATTCTTAACCCTAACCCTAACCCTAAATTCTTAACCCTAGGGTTAGGGTTAGGGTTAGGGTTAGGGTTAGGGTTAGGGTTAGGGTTAGGGTTAGGTTACGGTTAGGGTTAGGGTTAGGGTTAGGGTTAGGGTTAGGGTTAGGGTTAGGGTTAGGTTTTTGTTATATACAATGACTTCCCCCAGTACAGCCCATCAGGCTGCATGGTTTGAGTAGGAAGACCAAGGGTAGTGCACGGGCCGGCGCCTGTTAGGCATTGCTACTGTGCTTGAGGTCAATGAGCAGGTAAAATCTGAACTGATCTGTCTTTTCTAGCTTAATCCTACTTCGTCCGAGTGCTAGGTCTCTAAATTTGTTTATTTTAATTGTGAGGTCACAGGGAGCATAGTGAGGAGTGCGCCACTAGACTGAGCAGGGCACCCTCTAGACCGTCTTGGCCTTTCTAGCTCACCCATTCCCTCTCCCTAAAGTTAATGTTTAACTAGGGAGCGAATGGGTGTGAAGACATATTTACATGAGTATTAAATCTCTAAATTTGTTTATTTTAATTGTGAGGTCACAGGGAGCATAGTGAGGAGTGCGCCACTAGACTGAGCAGGGCACCCTCTAGACCGTCTTGGCCTTTCTAGCTCACCCATTCCCTCTCCCTAAAGTTAATGTTTAACTAGGGAGCGAATGGGTGTGAAGACATATTTACATGAGTATTAAGTCTCTAAAGTTGTTTATTTTAAATGTGAGGTCACAGGGAGCATAGTGAGGAGTGCGCCACTAGACTGAGCAGGGCACCCTCTAGACCGTCTTGGCCTTTCCAGCTCACCCATTCCCTCTCCCTAAAGTTAATGTTTAACTAGGGAGCGAATGGGTGTGAAGACATTTTAATTGAGTATTAGGTCCCTAAGGTTTTGTTTAAAATAGTTTTGGTATTTTATAATAATTTTTTTATTTTTTTATTATTACTACTTGAAATAATTTACATGATTAGTATTATTAGAACAGGAAGTCCAAATGGGATCTGTTATTTAAGTAATTTAAGGACACATCATCAGTAGTGTGCCTCAGAGTCATAGGGTGTTTCGGCCTTTTAAACACTATACACCCTCTTCTGAGGTGGCCCGCCTTAGGTTGATCATTCCTAGGCTTGTGTCCTATCCTTCAATTAAAGTAAGAGTCCTAAGGTCATAGTAAGGTGAATGTATCTTTAATTGATGTTTTAATATCGTATCATATTCTAATTATTATGAAGTAAAAAGACATTTCTTAAACAATTAAAAGGTTCAATTAAGCAATATTAAATTGTATGTATTAAAAAGTATTTCTAAAATAAAAATTGATATTAAAAATACCTTTCGGAAGAGAATGATCCTTCATCAGGCACAGACTTGCCTCAGTTCCAGCTCTAAAATGGTTTCCCCTGTCCTGCTGCTTATATAGGCTTCCAGGAACAGGCTCCGCCCCTTGTTTAATTTTAAATGTTCAGTTAAGTCAATTCCCAAGGGGGAGTGGATTTTTAAAGGGAATATTTATTCCTCTTTTTAGATTTTAGGTTTGGATTAAGGCTGTGATTCCCCAGATAAGTATTTTTTAATTCTTTTCAGGTTTTATGGAGAAATATCCTTAATGACCCTTTGTTAATAGAGAGTTTGGTTTGATGACACATTCGTACTCTGTGTTTTTAAGGTTTTGAGGAGAGATTTCCTTAATTTTTGGTTTGATGACCCTTTGGTACGTATTTGTTTTTAGGTTGTGAGGAGAGATTTCCTTTGTTTTTAGTTTAATGACCCTTTGGTAATACAGAGTTCGGTTTGATGACACATTCGGGATCTGTGTTTTTTTTAAAGGTTTTGAGGAGAGATTTCCTTCGAGTTTTAGTCTTTGTTTTTAGTTTAATGACCCTTTGGTAATACAGAGTTCGGTTTGATGACACATTCGGGATCTGTGTTTTTTTTAAGGTTTTGAGGAGAGATTTCCTTCGATTTTTAGTCTTTGTTTTTAATGACCCTTTGGTAATACAGAGTTCGGTTTGATGACACATTCGGGATCTGTGTTTTTTTTAAGGTTTTGAGGAGAGATTTCCTTCGATTTTTAGTTATGTTTAGGGTTAGGTTAAGATTTAGGTTATGTTTAGGGCTAGGTTTAGATTTAGGTTATGTTTAGGGTTAGGGTTAGGGTTAGGGTTAGGTTTAGGGTTAGGTTTTAGGTTTAGGTTATGTTTAGGGCTAGGTTTAGATTTAGGTTATGTTTAGGGTTAGGTTTTAGGTTTAGGTTATGTTTAGGGCTAGGTTTAGATTTAGGTTATGTTTAGGGTTAGGTTTTAGGTTTAGGTTATGTTTAGGGCTAGGTGTAGATTTAGGTTATGTTTAGGGTTAGGTTTTAGGTTTAGGTTATGTTTAGGGCTAGGTTTAGATTTAGGTTATGTTTAGGGTTAGGTTTTAGGTTTAGGTTATGTTTAGGGCTAGGTGTAGATTTAGGTTATGTTTAGGGTTAGGTTTTAGGTTTAGGTTATGTTTTAGGGCTAGGGTTAGATTCAGGTTATGTTTAGGGTTAGGTTTAGATTAAGGCCATGTTTAGGGTTGGGTTTGGGGTCAGGTTATGTTTAGGGTTAGGTTTCGGTTATGTTTAGGGTTAGGTTTAGGGTATGTTTAGGGTTAGGTTTAGAGTTAGGTTATGTTTAGGGTTAGGTTTAGATTTAGACTATGTTTTAGGGTTGGGTTTAGGGTTAGGTTATGTTTAGGCAATATACAAAATAATAATAATAATAATAATTTTACTTAAAGTTCCAAGAGAATTTGGCTTGGCTCATTAGACCAGTGAGACTCATGTAGCATGCCTGGTCCGAAGGCTCTGGCAAGGGTTAGGTTTTTGTTATATACAATGACTTCCCCCAGTACAGCCCATCAGGCTGCATGGTTTGAGTAGGAAGACCAAGGGTAGTGCACGGGCCGGCGCCTGTTAGGCATTGCTACTGGGTTAGGGTTAGGGTTAGGGTTAGGGTTAGGGTTAGGGTTAGGGTTAGGGTTAGGGTTAGGGTTAGGGTTAGGGTTAGGTTAGGGTTAGGGTTAGGGTTAGGGTTAGGGTTAGGGTTAGGTTAGGGTTAGGGTTAGGGTTAGGGTTAGGGTTAGGGTTAGGGTTAGGGTTAGGGTTAGGGTTAGGGTTAGGGTTAGGGTTAGGGTTAGGGTTAGGTTAGGGTTAGGGTTAGGGTTAGGGTTAGGGTTAGGGTTAGGGTTAGGGTTAGGGTTAGGGTTAGGGTTAGGGTTAGGGTTAGGGTTAGGGTTAGGGTTAGGGTTAGGGTTAGGGTTAGGGTTAGGGTTAGGGTTAGGGTTAGGGTTAGGGTTAGGGTTAGGGTTAGGGTTAGGGTTAGGTTAGGGTTAGGGTTAGGGTTAGGGTTAGGTTAGGGTTAGGGTTAGGGTTAGGGTTAGGGTTAGGGTTAGGTTAGGGTTAGGGTTAGGGTTAGGGTTAGGGTTAGGGTTAGGGTTAGGGTTAGGGTTAGGGTTAGGGTTAGGGTTAGGGTTAGGGTTAGGGTTAGGGTTAGGGTTAGGGTTAGGGTTAGGGTTAGGGTTAGGGTTAGGGTTAGGGTTAGGGTTAGGGTTAGGGTTAGGGTTAGGGTTAGGGTTAGGGTTAGGGTTAGGGTTAGGGTTAGGGTTAGGGTTAGGGTTAGGGTTAGGGTTAGGGTTAGGGTTAGGGTTAGGGTTAGGGTTAGGGTTAGGGTTAGGGTTAGGGTTAGGGTTAGGGTTAGGGTTAGGGTTAGGGTTAGGGTTAGGGTTAGGGTTAGGGTTAGGGTTAGGGTTAGGGTTAGGGTTAGGGTTAGGGTTAGGGTTAGGGTTAGGGTTAGGGTTAGGGTTAGGGTTAGGGTTAGGGTTAGGGTTAGGGTTAGGGTTAGGGTTAGGGTTAGGGTTAGGGTTAGGGTTAGGGTTAGGGTTAGGGTTAGGGTTAGGGTTAGGGTTAGGGTTAGGGTTAGGGTTAGGGTTAGGGTTAGGGTTAGGGTTAGGGTTAGGGTTAGGGTTAGGGTTAGGGTTAGGGTTAGGGTTAGGGTTAGGGTTAGGGTTAGGGTTAGGGTTAGGGTTAGGGTTAGGGTTAGGGTTAGGGTTAGGGTTAGGGTTAGGGTTAGGGTTAGGGTTAGGGTTAGGGTTAGGGTTAGGGTTAGGGTTAGGGTTAGGGTTAGGGTTAGGGTTAGGGTTAGGGTTAGGGTTAGGGTTAGGGTTAGGGTTAGGGTTAGGGTTAGGGTTAGGGTTAGGGTTAGGGTTAGGGTTAGGGTTAGGGTTAGGGTTAGGGTTAGGGTTAGGGTTAGGGTTAGGGTTAGGGTTAGGGTTAGGGTTAGGGTTAGGGTTAGGGTTAGGGTTAGGGTTAGGGTTAGGGTTAGGGTTAGGGTTAGGGTTAGGGTTAGGGTTAGGGTTAGGGTTAGGGTTAGGGTTAGGGTTAGGGTTAGGGTTAGGGTTAGGGTTAGGGTTAGGGTTAGGGTTAGGGTTAGGGTTAGGGTTAGGGTTAGGGTTAGGGTTAGGGTTAGGGTTAGGGTTAGGGTTAGGGTTAGGGTTAGGGTTAGGGTTAGGGTTAGGGTTAGGGTTAGGGTTAGGGTTAGGGTTAGGGTTAGGGTTAGGGTTAGGGTTAGGGTTAGGGTTAGGGTTAGGGTTAGGGTTAGGGTTAGGGTTAGGGTTAGGGTTAGGGTTAGGGTTAGGGTTAGGGTTAGGGTTAGGGTTAGGGTTAGGGTTAGGGTTAGGGTTAGGGTTAGGGTTAGGGTTAGGGTTAGGGTTAGGGTTAGGGTTAGGGTTAGGGTTAGGGTTAGGGTTAGGGTTAGGGTTAGGGTTAGGGTTAGGGTTAGGGTTAGGGTTAGGGTTAGGGTTAGGGTTAGGGTTAGGGTTAGGGTTAGGGTTAGGGTTAGGGTTAGGGTTAGGGTTAGGGTTAGGGTTAGGGTTAGGGTTAGGGTTAGGGTTAGGGTTAGGGTTAGGGTTAGGGTTAGGGTTAGGGTTAGGGTTAGGGTTAGGGTTAGGGTTAGGGTTAGGGTTAGGGTTAGGGTTAGGGTTAGGGTTAGGGTTAGGGTTAGGGTTAGGGTTAGGGTTAGGGTTAGGGTTAGGGTTAGGGTTAGGGTTAGGGTTAGGGTTAGGGTTAGGGTTAGGGTTAGGGTTAGGGTTAGGGTTAGGGTTAGGGTTAGGGTTAGGGTTAGGGTTAGGGTTAGGGTTAGGGTTAGGGTTAGGGTTAGGGTTAGGGTTAGGGTTAGGGTTAGGGTTAGGGTTAGGGTTAGGGTTAGGGTTAGGGTTAGGGTTAGGGTTAGGGTTAGGGTTAGGGTTAGGGTTAGGGTTAGGGTTAGGGTTAGGGTTAGGGTTAGGGTTAGGGTTAGGGTTAGGGTTAGGGTTAGGGTTAGGGTTAGGGTTAGGGTTAGGGTTAGGGTTAGGGTTAGGGTTAGGGTTAGGGTTAGGGTTAGGGTTAGGGTTAGGGTTAGGGTTAGGGTTAGGGTTAGGGTTAGGGTTAGGGTTAGGGTTAGGGTTAGGGTTAGGGTTAGGGTTAGGGTTAGGGTTAGGGTTAGGGTTAGGGTTAGGGTTAGGGTTAGGGTTAGGGTTAGGGTTAGGGTTAGGGTTAGGGTTAGGGTTAGGGTTAGGGTTAGGGTTAGGGTTAGGGTTAGGGTTAGGGTTAGGGTTAGGGTTAGGGTTAGGGTTAGGGTTAGGGTTAGGGTTAGGGTTAGGGTTAGGGTTAGGGTTAGGGTTAGGGTTAGGGTTAGGGTTAGGGTTAGGGTTAGGGTTAGGGTTAGGGTTAGGGTTAGGGTTAGGGTTAGGGTTAGGGTTAGGGTTAGGGTTAGGGTTAGGGTTAGGGTTAGGGTTAGGGTTAGGGTTAGGGTTAGGGTTAGGGTTAGGGTTAGGGTTAGGGTTAGGGTTAGGGTTAGGGTTAGGGTTAGGGTTAGGGTTAGGGTTAGGGTTAGGGTTAGGGTTAGGGTTAGGGTTAGGGTTAGGGTTAGGGTTAGGGTTAGGGTTAGGGTTAGGGTTAGGGTTAGGGTTAGGGTTAGGGTTAGGGTTAGGGTTAGGGTTAGGGTTAGGGTTAGGGTTAGGGTTAGGGTTAGGGTTAGGGTTAGGGTTAGGGTTAGGGTTAGGGTTAGGGTTAGGGTTAGGGTTAGGGTTAGGGTTAGGGTTAGGGTTAGGGTTAGGGTTAGGGTTAGGGTTAGGGTTAGGGTTAGGGTTAGGGTTAGGGTTAGGGTTAGGGTTAGGGTTAGGGTTAGGGTTAGGGTTAGGGTTAGGGTTAGGGTTAGGGTTAGGGTTAGGGTTAGGGTTAGGGTTAGGGTTAGGGTTAGGGTTAGGGTTAGGGTTAGGGTTAGGGTTAGGGTTAGGGTTAGGGTTAGGGTTAGGGTTAGGGTTAGGGTTAGGGTTAGGGTTAGGGTTAGGGTTAGGGTTAGGGTTAGGGTTAGGGTTAGGGTTAGGGTTAGGGTTAGGGTTAGGGTTAGGGTTAGGGTTAGGGTTAGGGTTAGGGTTAGGGTTAGGGTTAGGGTTAGGGTTAGGGTTAGGGTTAGGGTTAGGGTTAGGGTTAGGGTTAGGGTTAGGGTTAGGGTTAGGGTTAGGGTTAGGGTTAGGGTTAGGGTTAGGGTTAGGGTTAGGGTTAGGGTTAGGGTTAGGGTTAGGGTTAGGGTTAGGGTTAGGGTTAGGGTTAGGGTTAGGGTTAGGGTTAGGGTTAGGGTTAGGGTTAGGGTTAGGGTTAGGGTTAGGGTTAGGGTTAGGGTTAGGGTTAGGGTTAGGGTTAGGGTTAGGGTTAGGGTTAGGGTTAGGGTTAGGGTTAGGGTTAGGGTTAGGGTTAGGGTTAGGGTTAGGGTTAGGGTTAGGGTTAGGGTTAGGGTTAGGGTTAGGGTTAGGGTTAGGGTTAGGGTTAGGGTTAGGGTTAGGGTTAGGGTTAGGGTTAGGGTTAGGGTTAGGGTTAGGGTTAGGGTTAGGGTTAGGGTTAGGGTTAGGGTTAGGGTTAGGGTTAGGGTTAGGGTTAGGGTTAGGGTTAGGGTTAGGGTTAGGGTTAGGGTTAGGGTTAGGGTTAGGGTTAGGGTTAGGGTTAGGGTTAGGGTTAGGGTTAGGGTTAGGGTTAGGGTTAGGGTTAGGGTTAGGGTTAGGGTTAGGGTTAGGGTTAGGGTTAGGGTTAGGGTTAGGGTTAGGGTTAGGGTTAGGGTTAGGGTTAGGGTTAGGGTTAGGGTTAGGGTTAGGGTTAGGGTTAGGGTTAGGGTTAGGGTTAGGGTTAGGGTTAGGGTTAGGGTTAGGGTTAGGGTTAGGGTTAGGGTTAGGGTTAGGGTTAGGGTTAGGGTTAGGGTTAGGGTTAGGGTTAGGGTTAGGGTTAGGGTTAGGGTTAGGGTTAGGGTTAGGGTTAGGGTTAGGGTTAGGGTTAGGGTTAGGGTTAGGGTTAGGGTTAGGGTTAGGGTTAGGGTTAGGGTTAGGGTTAGGGTTAGGGTTAGGGTTAGGGTTAGGGTTAGGGTTAGGGTTAGGGTTAGGGTTAGGGTTAGGGTTAGGGTTAGGGTTAGGGTTAGGGTTAGGGTTAGGGTTAGGGTTAGGGTTAGGGTTAGGGTTAGGGTTAGGGTTAGGGTTAGGGTTAGGGTTAGGGTTAGGGTTAGGGTTAGGGTTAGGGTTAGGGTTAGGGTTAGGGTTAGGGTTAGGGTTAGGGTTAGGGTTAGGGTTAGGGTTAGGGTTAGGGTTAGGGTTAGGGTTAGGGTTAGGGTTAGGGTTAGGGTTAGGGTTAGGGTTAGGGTTAGGGTTAGGGTTAGGGTTAGGGTTAGGGTTAGGGTTAGGGTTAGGGTTAGGGTTAGGGTTAGGGTTAGGGTTAGGGTTAGGGTTAGGGTTAGGGTTAGGGTTAGGGTTAGGGTTAGGGTTAGGGTTAGGGTTAGGGTTAGGGTTAGGGTTAGGGTTAGGGTTAGGGTTAGGGTTAGGGTTAGGGTTAGGGTTAGGGTTAGGGTTAGGGTTAGGGTTAGGGTTAGGGTTAGGGTTAGGGTTAGGGTTAGGGTTAGGGTTAGGGTTAGGGTTAGGGTTAGGGTTAGGGTTAGGGTTAGGGTTAGGGTTAGGGTTAGGGTTAGGGTTAGGGTTAGGGTTAGGGTTAGGGTTAGGG
Organism: Astyanax mexicanus; assembly: GCF_023375975.1. Classification (NCBI taxonomy): domain Eukaryota; kingdom Metazoa; phylum Chordata; class Actinopteri; order Characiformes; family Acestrorhamphidae; genus Astyanax; species Astyanax mexicanus. Next base: position 52,703,071 of record NC_064420.1, read on the forward strand.
TTAGGGTTAGGGTTAGGGTTAGGGTTAGGGTTAGGGTTAGGGTTAGGGTTAGGGTTAGGGTTAGGGTTAGGGTTAGGGTTAGGGTTAGGGTTAGGGTTAGGGTTAGGGTTAGGGTTAGGGTTAGGGTTAGGGTTAGGGTTAGGGTTAGGGTTAGGGTTAGGGTTAGGGTTAGGGTTAGGGTTAGGGTTAGGGTTAGGGTTAGGGTTAGGGTTAGGGTTAGGGTTAGGGTTAGGGTTAGGGTTAGGGTTAGGGTTAGGGTTAGGGTTAGGGTTAGGGTTAGGGTTAGGGTTAGGGTTAGGGTTAGGGTTAGGGTTAGGGTTAGGGTTAGGGTTAGGGTTAGGGTTAGGGTTAGGGTTAGGGTTAGGGTTAGGGTTAGGGTTAGGGTTAGGGTTAGGGTTAGGGTTAGGGTTAGGGTTAGGGTTAGGGTTAGGGTTAGGGTTAGGGTTAGGGTTAGGGTTAGGGTTAGGGTTAGGGTTAGGGTTAGGGTTAGGGTTAGGGTTAGGGTTAGGGTTAGGGTTAGGGTTAGGGTTAGGGTTAGGGTTAGGGTTAGGGTTAGGGTTAGGGTTAGGGTTAGGGTTAGGGTTAGGGTTAGGGTTAGGGTTAGGGTTAGGGTTAGGGTTAGGGTTAGGGTTAGGGTTAGGGTTAGGGTTAGGGTTAGGGTTAGGGTTAGGGTTAGGGTTAGGGTTAGGGTTAGGGTTAGGGTTAGGGTTAGGGTTAGGGTTAGGGTTAGGGTTAGGGTTAGGGTTAGGGTTAGGGTTAGGGTTAGGGTTAGGGTTAGGGTTAGGGTTAGGGTTAGGGTTAGGGTTAGGGTTAGGGTTAGGGTTAGGGTTAGGGTTAGGGTTAGGGTTAGGGTTAGGGTTAGGGTTAGGGTTAGGGTTAGGGTTAGGGTTAGGGTTAGGGTTAGGGTTAGGGTTAGGGTTAGGGTTAGGGTTAGGGTTAGGGTTAGGGTTAGGGTTAGGGTTAGGGTTAGGGTTAGGGTTAGGGTTAGGGTTAGGGTTAGGGTTAGGGTTAGGGTTAGGGTTAGGGTTAGGGTTAGGGTTAGGGTTAGGGTTAGGGTTAGGGTTAGGGTTAGGGTTAGGGTTAGGGTTAGGGTTAGGGTTAGGGTTAGGGTTAGGGTTAGGGTTAGGGTTAGGGTTAGGGTTAGGGTTAGGGTTAGGGTTAGGGTTAGGGTTAGGGTTAGGGTTAGGGTTAGGGTTAGGGTTAGGGTTAGGGTTAGGGTTAGGGTTAGGGTTAGGGTTAGGGTTAGGGTTAGGGTTAGGGTTAGGGTTAGGGTTAGGGTTAGGGTTAGGGTTAGGGTTAGGGTTAGGGTTAGGGTTAGGGTTAGGGTTAGGGTTAGGGTTAGGGTTAGGGTTAGGGTTAGGGTTAGGGTTAGGGTTAGGGTTAGGGTTAGGGTTAGGGTTAGGGTTAGGGTTAGGGTTAGGGTTAGGGTTAGGGTTAGGGTTAGGGTTAGGGTTAGGGTTAGGGTTAGGGTTAGGGTTAGGGTTAGGGTTAGGGTTAGGGTTAGGGTTAGGGTTAGGGTTAGGGTTAGGGTTAGGGTTAGGGTTAGGGTTAGGGTTAGGGTTAGGGTTAGGGTTAGGGTTAGGGTTAGGGTTAGGGTTAGGGTTAGGGTTAGGGTTAGGGTTAGGGTTAGGGTTAGGGTTAGGGTTAGGGTTAGGGTTAGGGTTAGGGTTAGGGTTAGGGTTAGGGTTAGGGTTAGGGTTAGGGTTAGGGTTAGGGTTAGGGTTAGGGTTAGGGTTAGGGTTAGGGTTAGGGTTAGGGTTAGGGTTAGGGTTAGGGTTAGGGTTAGGGTTAGGGTTAGGGTTAGGGTTAGGGTTAGGGTTAGGGTTAGGGTTAGGGTTAGGGTTAGGGTTAGGGTTAGGGTTAGGGTTAGGGTTAGGGTTAGGGTTAGGGTTAGGGTTAGGGTTAGGGTTAGGGTTAGGGTTAGGGTTAGGGTTAGGGTTAGGGTTAGGGTTAGGGTTAGGGTTAGGGTTAGGGTTAGGGTTAGGGTTAGGGTTAGGGTTAGGGTTAGGGTTAGGGTTAGGGTTAGGGTTAGGGTTAGGGTTAGGGTTAGGGTTAGGGTTAGGGTTAGGGTTAGGGTTAGGGTTAGGGTTAGGGTTAGGGTTAGGGTTAGGGTTAGGGTTAGGGTTAGGGTTAGGGTTAGGGTTAGGGTTAGGGTTAGGGTTAGGGTTAGGGTTAGGGTTAGGGTTAGGGTTAGGGTTAGGGTTAGGGTTAGGGTTAGGGTTAGGGTTAGGGTTAGGGTTAGGGTTAGGGTTAGGGTTAGGGTTAGGGTTAGGGTTAGGGTTAGGGTTAGGGTTAGGGTTAGGGTTAGGGTTAGGGTTAGGGTTAGGGTTAGGGTTAGGGTTAGGGTTAGGGTTAGGGTTAGGGTTAGGGTTAGGGTTAGGGTTAGGGTTAGGGTTAGGGTTAGGGTTAGGGTTAGGGTTAGGGTTAGGGTTAGGGTTAGGGTTAGGGTTAGGGTTAGGGTTAGGGTTAGGGTTAGGGTTAGGGTTAGGGTTAGGGTTAGGGTTAGGGTTAGGGTTAGGGTTAGGGTTAGGGTTAGGGTTAGGGTTAGGGTTAGGGTTAGGGTTAGGGTTAGGGTTAGGGTTAGGGTTAGGGTTAGGGTTAGGGTTAGGGTTAGGGTTAGGGTTAGGGTTAGGGTTAGGGTTAGGGTTAGGGTTAGGGTTAGGGTTAGGGTTAGGGTTAGGGTTAGGGTTAGGGTTAGGGTTAGGGTTAGGGTTAGGGTTAGGGTTAGGGTTAGGGTTAGGGTTAGGGTTAGGGTTAGGGTTAGGGTTAGGGTTAGGGTTAGGGTTAGGGTTAGGGTTAGGGTTAGGGTTAGGGTTAGGGTTAGGGTTAGGGTTAGGGTTAGGGTTAGGGTTAGGGTTAGGGTTAGGGTTAGGGTTAGGGTTAGGGTTAGGGTTAGGGTTAGGGTTAGGGTTAGGGTTAGGGTTAGGGTTAGGGTTAGGGTTAGGGTTAGGGTTAGGGTTAGGGTTAGGGTTAGGGTTAGGGTTAGGGTTAGGGTTAGGGTTAGGGTTAGGGTTAGGGTTAGGGTTAGGGTTAGGGTTAGGGTTAGGGTTAGGGTTAGGGTTAGGGTTAGGGTTAGGGTTAGGGTTAGGGTTAGGGTTAGGGTTAGGGTTAGGGTTAGGGTTAGGGTTAGGGTTAGGGTTAGGGTTAGGGTTAGGGTTAGGGTTAGGGTTAGGGTTAGGGTTAGGGTTAGGGTTAGGGTTAGGGTTAGGGTTAGGGTTAGGGTTAGGGTTAGGGTTAGGGTTAGGGTTAGGGTTAGGGTTAGGGTTAGGGTTAGGGTTAGGGTTAGGGTTAGGGTTAGGGTTAGGGTTAGGGTTAGGGTTAGGGTTAGGGTTAGGGTTAGGGTTAGGGTTAGGGTTAGGGTTAGGGTTAGGGTTAGGGTTAGGGTTAGGGTTAGGGTTAGGGTTAGGGTTAGGGTTAGGGTTAGGGTTAGGGTTAGGGTTAGGGTTAGGGTTAGGGTTAGGGTTAGGGTTAGGGTTAGGGTTAGGGTTAGGGTTAGGGTTAGGGTTAGGGTTAGGGTTAGGGTTAGGGTTAGGGTTAGGGTTAGGGTTAGGGTTAGGGTTAGGGTTAGGGTTAGGGTTAGGGTTAGGGTTAGGGTTAGGGTTAGGGTTAGGGTTAGGGTTAGGGTTAGGGTTAGGGTTAGGGTTAGGGTTAGGGTTAGGGTTAGGGTTAGGGTTAGGGTTAGGGTTAGGGTTAGGGTTAGGGTTAGGGTTAGGGTTAGGGTTAGGGTTAGGGTTAGGGTTAGGGTTAGGGTTAGGGTTAGGGTTAGGGTTAGGGTTAGGGTTAGGGTTAGGGTTAGGGTTAGGGTTAGGGTTAGGGTTAGGGTTAGGGTTAGGGTTAGGGTTAGGGTTAGGGTTAGGGTTAGGGTTAGGGTTAGGGTTAGGGTTAGGGTTAGGGTTAGGGTTAGGGTTAGGGTTAGGGTTAGGGTTAGGGTTAGGGTTAGGGTTAGGGTTAGGGTTAGGGTTAGGGTTAGGGTTAGGGTTAGGGTTAGGGTTAGGGTTAGGGTTAGGGTTAGGGTTAGGGTTAGGGTTAGGGTTAGGGTTAGGGTTAGGGTTAGGGTTAGGGTTAGGGTTAGGGTTAGGGTTAGGGTTAGGGTTAGGGTTAGGGTTAGGGTTAGGGTTAGGGTTAGGGTTAGGGTTAGGGTTAGGGTTAGGGTTAGGGTTAGGGTTAGGGTTAGGGTTAGGGTTAGGGTTAGGGTTAGGGTTAGGGTTAGGGTTAGGGTTAGGGTTAGGGTTAGGGTTAGGGTTAGGGTTAGGGTTAGGGTTAGGGTTAGGGTTAGGGTTAGGGTTAGGGTTAGGGTTAGGGTTAGGGTTAGGGTTAGGGTTAGGGTTAGGGTTAGGGTTAGGGTTAGGGTTAGGGTTAGGGTTAGGGTTAGGGTTAGGGTTAGGGTTAGGGTTAGGGTTAGGGTTAGGGTTAGGGTTAGGGTTAGGGTTAGGGTTAGGGTTAGGGTTAGGGTTAGGGTTAGGGTTAGGGTTAGGGTTAGGGTTAGGGTTAGGGTTAGGGTTAGGGTTAGGGTTAGGGTTAGGGTTAGGGTTAGGGTTAGGGTTAGGGTTAGGGTTAGGGTTAGGGTTAGGGTTAGGGTTAGGGTTAGGGTTAGGGTTAGGGTTAGGGTTAGGGTTAGGGTTAGGGTTAGGGTTAGGGTTAGGGTTAGGGTTAGGGTTAGGGTTAGGGTTAGGGTTAGGGTTAGGGTTAGGGTTAGGGTTAGGGTTAGGGTTAGGGTTAGGGTTAGGGTTAGGGTTAGGGTTAGGGTTAGGGTTAGGGTTAGGGTTAGGGTTAGGGTTAGGGTTAGGGTTAGGGTTAGGGTTAGGGTTAGGGTTAGGGTTAGGGTTAGGGTTAGGGTTAGGGTTAGGGTTAGGGTTAGGGTTAGGGTTAGGGTTAGGGTTAGGGTTAGGGTTAGGGTTAGGGTTAGGGTTAGGGTTAGGGTTAGGGTTAGGGTTAGGGTTAGGGTTAGGGTTAGGGTTAGGGTTAGGGTTAGGGTTAGGGTTAGGGTTAGGGTTAGGGTTAGGGTTAGGGTTAGGGTTAGGGTTAGGGTTAGGGTTAGGGTTAGGGTTAGGGTTAGGGTTAGGGTTAGGGTTAGGGTTAGGGTTAGGGTTAGGGTTAGGGTTAGGGTTAGGGTTAGGGTTAGGGTTAGGGTTAGGGTTAGGGTTAGGGTTAGGGTTAGGGTTAGGGTTAGGGTTAGGGTTAGGGTTAGGGTTAGGGTTAGGGTTAGGGTTAGGGTTAGGGTTAGGGTTAGGGTTAGGGTTAGGGTTAGGGTTAGGGTTAGGGTTAGGGTTAGGGTTAGGGTTAGGGTTAGGGTTAGGGTTAGGGTTAGGGTTAGGGTTAGGGTTAGGGTTAGGGTTAGGGTTAGGGTTAGGGTTAGGGTTAGGGTTAGGGTTAGGGTTAGGGTTAGGGTTAGGGTTAGGGTTAGGGTTAGGGTTAGGGTTAGGGTTAGGGTTAGGGTTAGGGTTAGGGTTAGGGTTAGGGTTAGGGTTAGGGTTAGGGTTAGGGTTAGGGTTAGGGTTAGGGTTAGGGTTAGGGTTAGGGTTAGGGTTAGGGTTAGGGTTAGGGTTAGGGTTAGGGTTAGGGTTAGGGTTAGGGTTAGGGTTAGGGTTAGGGTTAGGGTTAGGGTTAGGGTTAGGGTTAGGGTTAGGGTTAGGGTTAGGGTTAGGGTTAGGGTTAGGGTTAGGGTTAGGGTTAGGGTTAGGGTTAGGGTTAGGGTTAGGGTTAGGGTTAGGGTTAGGGTTAGGGTTAGGGTTAGGGTTAGGGTTAGGGTTAGGGTTAGGGTTAGGGTTAGGGTTAGGGTTAGGGTTAGGGTTAGGGTTAGGGTTAGGGTTAGGGTTAGGGTTAGGGTTAGGGTTAGGGTTAGGGTTAGGGTTAGGGTTAGGGTTAGGGTTAGGGTTAGGGTTAGGGTTAGGGTTAGGGTTAGGGTTAGGGTTAGGGTTAGGGTTAGGGTTAGGGTTAGGGTTAGGGTTAGGGTTAGGGTTAGGGTTAGGGTTAGGGTTAGGGTTAGGGTTAGGGTTAGGGTTAGGGTTAGGGTTAGGGTTAGGGTTAGGGTTA